>NC_081420.1:50248435-50350935 GCF_949786415.1 Peromyscus eremicus | reverse complement strand
CATATCATACACATAGTTGAACAACATGTCTACATAAATAAAATAAATTTTAAATGACATTAAAAAATTTAGTGTGTGTGTGTGTGTGTGTGTGTGTGTGTGTGTGTGTGTGAGAGAGAGAGAGAGAGAGAGAGAGAGAGAGAGAGAGAGAGAGAGAGAGAGAGAGAATGCATATCTAAGCACATCTCATAGTATATGTGTGGATATCAGAGGACACCTTGTAAGAGCTCTCTCTTTCCACCATGTACAGCCTGGGATTGAACTCAGGTCATTTCAGGTTTGGTGGCGAGTACCTTGACCCACTGAGCCGTCTTGCCTTCTTGTCCTCCGGGCACTTAAAATCTAGTTGAGGAGTACAATATTAAAGGCGAAAATGCAGACATGGAACCAGGAAGAGTTTTTATTTATTCATGTTTCACAACACATTTTTGTAAGTGCACACAGAGGTGAATGCACAGAGCCAGGTTTAGGAACCTCTGCACGTGATAACCATCCTGGAGGAAGGGGGAGGGCTTCTGATCCTGCAAGTTTTAATGTGATAAAGAATATCCACTTTCTTTGTTAGAAATCCGTCTGTAAATCACATGAAGCCTTGTTAGATCCCAGCTGTGGCAGAAGTCCCTCCAGCTTTCTCTTTGTGCTCCTCCTGAAGGAGAACTCACACTTGGGGACAGGGAAAGTGAAAGAGTTGCCAAGGATTATTTTTTACAGGCAAGTAAGCAAAAACAGAGGCTTGAGTCTTCTAAGTCCTAGTCCAGGGTTTCCTGCCCTCAGCCTGCCCTTAGGCAGTCTGTGGTAGTCCCCTTCCTAAATAGGTGCAGGCTCTTCTTACAATTCAGAGGACTACAATAAGATGCACTAGATGCAAGAAAATTTTAAAGATGTATAAAAGTATAATTATGCAAAAAATGACAAGTTTACTAGGGGAAGGACAACAGAATCTTGTGCATATACTCCTCAGAGAGGGGCTTCATGGGAACCCACAGGAGCCTGCCAAGACAAACTTTGTTGTGTTTACCAGAGCCCTGAACTCCTCTTTACTTATTATTATTATTTTTTCAGACAGGGTCTCTCTCTACATAGCCCCGGCTGTCCTGAAATTCACTATGTAGACCAGGCTGGCCTTGAACTCACAGAAATCTATCTGCCTCTGCTTCCCAAGTGCTGGAATTAAAAAAGCCTGTGTCACCACACCCGGTCTGACCTTCTTAATCAAGTCAGCTTGGCCACACAACCAGCTGCAAGCCTTATTTACCTTCCCCAATATCCCCAACTTTGCTCTTTTAACTCTGATGTTTGTTTTTACCCAGACAGCATCCTCTGCTGTGAGCCTGTAGGCCTGATGCTAGGTACTAAGGAAACACACGCCTAGTATTAGGGAGACTCTTTTGGCTGTCCACATTTCTTATGGTGATGAGTTGTAGTCTTAGGCAAAATTATCTGTGGAAGCTTTTTGTTGTTTCAAACATGGTCTCGTGTAGATCAGGCCAGCCTTGAACTCACTCTTGTGAGAAAGAGTAATCCTCACTTCATAATAATAGTTCTGGAGCCTTGGTAGTGAAAGCAAAACAATTTATTTTACAGTCTTAAAAAGTAAGCTCCCACCCTAGAGAAAGGGCAAAACAAACAAACAACAAACGAACAACAAAAAAGAGGCTGATGTGTTGATTTGGCTCAAAAACAGTGGTTCGTATACTCCTGTTAAGGTAAAATCCACAGCTCTCAGCTTAAAGAGAGTAAGAGACAGATTTTGAGTGACCGTGGCCTGGGAACACGGATTTTAGGTTACTCCAAATTCTATGTTCTTGTGTGGAAGCAGTTTCACAGAGTTTTTTAGTTTTGCAGAACAAAGAAAGTCATAAATCAAGGCAACTTTAGAACCCATTGGTGGGTACAGCAGAGAGGCAGTACAAGATAGGGAGCCATTCTACAGGCCCAGGATGCCCTCTGACCACATTCTTAGCTCTTGGATTGGTAGAAGCCAGAGTTCTGCCATGTCAGTAGCTTCTAAGAGGTTTTTATTTATTACCACGAGGTGTTAGTTCAGATACAGAGTGGGGCAAGGAATGGCTGCCCCAGAAGGTTAAAACTAGCCCAGGATAAAGTAATTAGCCTCTGAACTTACATAATTCCAACCTCTCCACAGTACTGAAATTTCAATCAGCCCATCGGCTTCTGCAGACACAGACTCCTTCCAGTTTTTTATTCACAGCCAGACACAGCTTCTTTTCACAAGTCTTTATTCACAAACCTGAACACATCTCCATGCCACAAATTATTCCTCATTAGCTGAGTTCTTCAATGAGGTATAATTTTCCAAGGGTTGCCCCTCTATCCCCGTCTTACTGATTCAGGGTGCAAAGTCCCATCCGATATATAACCTGGGGCTCAAAGGTCCCTCCCCTTCTGATACTTGGCCTCAGTCCCGTAGCAGACTGCCTATAACCTTTCAACCCTAGGATGAACTGAGAGCCAAGCCAAGCAAGCACCAGCTACCAGCTCGGAAAGCTGATGGCCTAGAGCCTCCTGCGTATTTGTGATTCTTACACTCTGTAGCTGAGGATGACCTTGAACTCCCGATCCTTTTGCTGAGATTACAGGCATGTGCCACCACACCTAGTTTATTCAGTATTGGGGACTGAACCGAAGGCATTGTGCATGCTAGGCAAGCACCCTATCAACTGAGTTACCTCCCCACGGTTTGTCAGAGTTTGTCAGTGAGGGTCTTTATCTGCTCCCCCACACAGGGTTGTCATCTGGACCCCACAGACAGCATGGTCACCACTTCAGTTCTTTCCTTTGGAGATTGTCATCTTGCTTGTAATGACTGCGGTCTTCTGGCAACAGTCTGGGGTCAGTGACATCCATCATCTGGGAGCCAGATGTGCTTTACCTGATCAAAGGATGCTACTTGCAGATTCATAGAAAAATCCTCAGTTCCTGCAAAGCCCATATAGAGGGCTTTGCCAGGGGATACTACTGAGTTCTGGATGAAGACCATCTCTGGGAAGTTAGAACACCCAGAAGCCTCCACTGTGGGACCCAGGAGAATAGTCTGGCTCTGGGTTGGCTCCTGTTGGCTGTCCTCAGTAGGGGTAGTCATACAGAGGCATACAGAGCCACTGCTCTGCCTCAGAATTTCTAACTGGACTTTACCAGGGAGTGTGGATTGGAGGACCATGCCCTGGAAAACTGAGAGGAAGCAGATGCACTATACTGGTATAGGCTTTTATAACACCTGGCTGGATGTCTAGGTCCCAGACTCACCCCTCTGTCTAGTGGAACCATTTTGAATAATTGACATGAATTAGTTCATTTCATCCCAACCACAGTCCTAAAGGTGGACCTGTTCATGATCATCTTTGATTTGAATGCTGGGAATAGGGCAGCAGTCAGTCAGTCACGATCTAGATTTGAACTTGGAGCTTTGCTCTTGTGGCTGAGACTTAAACACACAGTCTTAAGTTATGGCTATAGCCAAATGGTTACACATCTGTCTCCTGAATGCTTTAAATTTAATAAAATATCCTGTAGTATAAACTCCTCTGGATTTATCAGTAACCCTAGAAACAATGGCTTTTTATCCACTTATTTTAAATATTTTATTTTTATGTGTATGAGTGTTTTGCCTGCATGTCTGTATACCACATGTATGCCTAGTATCTGTGGAGGTCAGAAAAGGCATCAGATCCCCCTGGAACTGGAGTTACAGATGGTCGTGATACATCATGTAGGTACTGAATTGAACTGAGATCTCCTGGAAGAGCTCTTAGCCACTGAGCCATCGCCCCAGCCCTCCATCTGTTTATTGAGATGAGGTCTTGCTATATTGGCCAAATTTTTCTTGAGTGCTTAGGCTTGAGCCCTGATAATGATTTTTCCTTTTTTTATTTTTTCTTTTTTCTTCCCTTGTTTTCTTCCTTCTTTAGCTCACTCTTTCCTTTTTTCCTTCTTTCCTCCCTCCCTCCCTCCCTCCCTCTCTTCCTTCCTTCTTTCCTTCCTTGTTTTCTTCCTTCCTTCCCTCCCTCACTCTTCCTTCATTCCTTTCTCTTCCCATCACTCTCTCCCTCTTGTTTTATAAAGGGTCTCCATATTTAGCTCAGGCTGGCCTCAAGCTCATGTCCTCCTGCTTCAGACTTCCAGAGCTGAGATAGCAGATGTGTTATTGGGGACTATGGGGGTCCAGCCCCTCGATAGTCCCCTCCCAGGGTCCGGGAAGAATCTACAACCAGCTGATAATTAATCTTTGATGAGAAGAAATGAATCTATGTACACAAAACTCCTTAGTCCATATACTTTATTATTCTGTGTCAGTTACAAGCTTATATTCTGCTCTCATATTTAGCTCATTTCTAGCCTGATTTCTCTCTACACTTGTCTGAGGTCCCCTCTAGGTTCTATCTTAATTCCCTCATCTAGTTCTGCCCCTTCTAGGTTCTCATCCATCTTGTTCCTTCCTGTATCATCTCCTTTCCCATCTCCTTCTCTCTCCTCATCTCGTTCTTCCTCATCTTGTTCTTCCCTATCTGGCTCTTCCTTATCTTCCATCTCGTTCCTCTAGTGCTCTCTTCTAGCCCTTCAATCTAGTACTTCCCCATCTCAGTTTGTTCCTCTCAAGTTCTTACCCGTCTAGTTCTTCCATTCTCTTTTCTCTTCTCTGTCTCCCTGTGCCCTGGAAGTCCTGGTATATAAAGCCCAGGACAAACGGAGGGGTGATAAGAATCACATTGAGAGGCAATAACTGTTAATTATCATTTGCAACCCCAAAGGAAAGTGACCAATGGGGAAATGAATTAACTAAAGGCTAAATTCGGGTAATATCTAAGAAGAGGGATCTTATGTGCTCAACTATTAAACTCTTAAACGTGATTAGTAGAAAATGTTAAGAATCTATAAGTTGCTAGGTCAATGGGAGAAAATAGAACTGTCTTCTTTTTTTCTGTGGCTCCTATCTGTCCAAGCTATCTGCCGTTTCTCTGCAGGGTGGGGGAAAGTGTGCTCAGTCTCTAGGCAACCTGTGTACAGCTAGATGCCTTTGGTGATAGTTAAAGGGAGATCTGGAACTGGAGGTAAGGTTTGGGAAAGCAGGAAGTAAAGCTTAATTGGCACATCCACCAGGCCTTCTCAAATGGGTAGCCTAGATGCTTAAGTCTGTTCTTAGAGAGTACAGAGGTATCTCTGATAAGGTACTTTCCTCCATCTGGGGATGGACCTGGCCAGATGCTGCCAATGGTGATAATTACAGGGAGGCTTGAACTGGGGTTCTGGCTGAGCATAGCTGTCAGCGCAGAAGATTATCTAAATATTCCTACAAGTGGTTAGGTAAGGAGTTAGCGGTCTATAAAGTTAGTAAGGCTGTAAGAAAGGAGGGTCCGAGCTGAATTGTGTAAAGCTATTACTTAACGTCCACCTGACCTAGGTGGTGTCTCCTAGTGGAATTTACCTTAAATCAGGAGACTTTCATGTGGACTGTTATTACTGCTAGTCCTTGAATGTGGCTAAGGGAGATATCTGATTCCAGAGAAAGCCTTTCCTGAGGCTATTCTCCAAATACCTGGAATGTGTATGTCCAGAGAGTGATCAGTCCATACTGTTAGCCCTTCTTAGGGAAAAGTCAATTGGGAAAACTATGAAGGCACACAGGATTTTCATAACAGAATACAGCTGATATATAACAAGCCAAGTAACACCCAAAACTCCTTGGGATTTGGCTTCCTCTGGAGGAATTCCCTGATTCCTCCAGGTAGTGACTTTGCCATAACCAACTGAGTTCTTATGATATATTCCTGCGGCCTGCAGCAATGTGTGTCACCCATCTAGCTGACCACGGATTTTGTAGTGCCTCTCCTCCTGCCCCAATTTCCAAAGACTGCCTCTGGAATCACTTGGAGACCATGTGTCTCCTTTGATCCCCTCTGATTCTAATTAAGTCTACCAGGGACCAACTGCTCTGGTAAGGAAATCTTTATTTAAACAATCAAGCAAATGCTCAAAATTTCAGAAGTAGTAACACTCACTGTAGCTTAAGTTTTCCTGCCTGGCCCACAGTCAGGGCAAATCTCTTTCACCTGCCAGTCCCACAGCCTCTCAGACCCGACCAAGTAAACACAGAGACTTATGTTGCTTTCAAACTGTATGGCCGTGGCAGGCTTCTTGCTAACTGTTCTTATAGCTTAAATTAATCCATTTCCATTAATCTATACCTTGCCACATGGCTCGTGGCTTACCGGCATCTTCACAAGCTGTTTCTCATCGTGGCGGCTGGCAGTGTCTCTCTGACTCAGCCTTCCACTTCCCAGCTTTATTCTCCTTCTTGCCCCGCCTATACTTCCTGCCTAGCCAACGGCCAATCAGTGTTTTATTGATTAATTAGCAACACATTTGCCATACATCCCACAGCAACTCACTGTGAGCTAGATTTAGTAAATCATAGTGAAAGGGCTTGGAGTCTTATCCTTCATCTTTGTAAGAAGCTAGAGAATTCAGACTTATGGAATGAGGAGGAAACTACCCCAAATTTAACACACTGAAGGCTTCCTAGGAAGGTCAAAAACTTCAAACTGGCTTGTCCCCTCCTTCTTACACTTTAGATATGAGCTTCTCATTGATTTACCAAAGCATGGACGATGTGAAGGAAAAAAATGTTACCTTGGGTGCAGGAAGAGGTGATGGAAGAGGAAGACCATAGCAACTCCCAGAGGACATCATCTAAACTGCTGTGTGAGACACATAATCCTGAAGATTTGTTCCAGAACAGATGTACCTCATACATGGCAGACACAGTCTCTGTGGCTGCCCTTCTTAGTGTGGAACACGGCAGAATCTTGGTGACCCACTACTAAGGACAACCTAGGTCCTGTGTATGCTAGGTGAGTGCTCTATGATTGAGCTTCATCCTTAGCTCTGCGGCCAATTTGTGAGTGATCTGTCCATCTCTGCTTCCATAGCATTCATATTACAAGTGCTTACCATCACACTAGACTTTCTGTGACCAACTTTTAAATGTCCTTGACTTTTAAAATTGTGGGCTTTCTGCTGCAGTTCCAACATCTTTTAGGACCAGAGACAAAAAGGATGTTTCAAAGGGAAAAAACTGAGTCTACTCTTGAGTACAATGACCTATTAGACTCTGGATTCTAACCAACACCCCTGATTACTATATATTTAATGAAGGACATTTCACATCAATGCTTTATTTCTCAAGTTCATCGGCAACAGACCGTTAAGTGTCTACAGACATGCCTTTGTGCATTTACAAAGGGAGCATTGTTGAATTTGGCTAATGAGGCTGGCTCATGTGTTTGAAGAAGTAATTTTCAAACCAATGAAGAGACCCAGCTTCCTCCTCCATGAGATCCATGTTAAAGCATGCCTATGTCTAGCTGAGTGGGGATACTACCCTAACCTGAGTGGCCCATATTTTCTTTTCATTAATTCTTCATATTTGCTCTATTCCAGAATAACAGTGAACTTTCACCTCCTACCAAAAAGAAGAAGTAGAAGTAGAAGAAGAAGAAGAAGAAGAAGAAGAAGAAGAAGAAGAAGAAGAAGAAGAAGAAGAAGAAGAAGAAGGAAGTGTAGTCTCCTGATGTCAGAGACCTGATCTCTGCAGATAGCATAGAAATTTCAACTTGAGACCTGTTAGAAACAGTTTAGAGGGTTAAGGGGTGAAATGGGGGGTATTTTGGTGTATGTTGATTTTTAAAAGTGAAAACTTTTTAGATATTTTGGTTGCGAAGCTTTTTTATTCATAGATATGAGCATGAAGCTTTAGCACATTTCAATCTGGTAAAATCTTAAAAAAAAACTATTTTCTCCTTTTCTATCAAAAGTAGATTCTTTTCTCATAAAATATATCCTGATTACTGTTTCCCCTCCCTCTGTTCTTCCCACTTCCTCCCTATTTCCCCTCCCATCCAGATCTACTCTTTCTGTCTCTCATTAGGAAAGAATAGGCTTCTAAGAGATAACCACCAAACATGACAAAATAAAATATAACAAAAATCAAACAAAAATCATCACTTCCAAGTTGGACACCGCAAATCTATAGAAGGAAAAGATCCTCAAGAAAAGATACAACAATCAGAGATACTCCCCTGCCTCTGCTCTCACACTCAGGAGTCCCATAATAACACTAAACTGAAAGCTATCATATATACACAGAGGACCTGGTGCAGACCCATGTAGGCCCTGTGCTTGCTGTTTAGTCTCTGAGTTCATATGAGCATTTCTCAGTTGATTGAGAGGGCCTTGTTTTCCTGGTGCCCTCTGGTTCTTACACTCTTTCTGCCTCCTCTTCCCTTGGGGTTTCCTGAGCTCTGAGGGGTAGGATTTGATGGAGCTGTGTGTTCCAAGTTCTCCTACCCCAACCCCTGCATAATATCTGGCTGTGAGTCTCTGTATTTGTTCCCATCTGCTGCAGGAAGAAGTTTCTCTGGTGATGGCTGAATAAGGTACTGATCAATAAGTACAGTAGAACATCATTAGGAGTCATTTTATTAGGTTTCTTTTTTCTTTTCTCTTTCTTTTTCCTTCTTTTCCTTCCTTCCTTCCTTCCTCCCTCCCTCCCTCTCCCTCTCCCTCTCCCTCTCCCTCTCCCTCTCCCTCTCCCTCTCCCTCTCCCTCTCCCTCTCCCTCTCCCTCTCTCTCTCTCTCAACAGTAGTATTTAGTTTTACCCTAAGTCCCTGGGCTATCTAGTCTCTGGTTCTTGGTTACTCAAGCAGTGCTAAATATGGGTTCCGTCATGTGGAGTGGGCCTTAAGTCAAATCAGACACTGGTTGGTTACTCCCACAAGCTCTGTGCCACCATTGTCCTAGCATATTTTTCAGGCAAGATAGTCAATCTGGGAAAATCTCATTTGCTTGCCCTCTTGTCTAGTCTCAAAATCTTGGTATATAGCTGAATCTGATCCACTTTTTTTTTGTACAAATAAAGGAACAACTATTCAATGTCACTCTCTTTATTTTTTTCTAACCTAAGGACTAAGAATGATTGGTGATATCATCTCAAATCCAAAACTTCACTCATGTTTTTCATATTGTAGTATACAATTAAGTGAAAATACTAGGAATTATGAAAATTAAATTTCTCCATAGTATTTCATTGCAGTGTGGGCTATAATTTACAAGTATAAGCAATAATTACAGAACGTTTTACATGGAACATCGCATTATGAGTGCGCAGTTTATGCTTTTCTCCAAAGGTGTTCATGCACCTATGGAGGAGTTCATACAACTTTATGCTTATCCATTTAGTAGTATTATGCAATAACCTGTCACAGCTGTAAAGGGCCTGACAGAGCATGATTATAGAAGAATACAAAACACTGCTTCAGACTCAGTTCATACAGGGAAGCTGTTTCTTTTACGCTAGAAAGATTAACCAGGGATCAGTTACGTGGTTAACAAATACACCAGCAGAGAGAGTGGGAGTTGGAATTGTTTATAATGAACTTTTTGTCCCCTTGCTCCTAAGAGCATTTAATTTTTTTCAAAGTATATGAAATAACTGGATTGGATCCATGTGAAAACATCTAAGGGATATAGATGTTAGCATTTCCCAGAACTCCTAATCTCCCTTTCCCACCAAAAATTAACAAGAGTTTGGGTAAATGGATATTAATGAAGACAACCAGGGTTCTGTCCAGAGTTTGAGGTCATTTTGAGCTCCTTTTAGCAACTGGACAGCAGGAGTGACCTTTGGTGTTAACTGTCAATTTGAAAGAATCTAGAATCACCTGGAAGATGGGCCATTGAACATCCTCATTAGGGACTTTCTTAATTATGTTGATGGCTATGGGAAGACTCCATCTTAACCATGGGCTGGACCATACTCCGGGCAGGTGATTCTAGACTGTATAAGTGGAGAGATAGCCTTAGGCAGCCAAAAGCATCCATTGCACTCTTCTGATTATGGATGGGTGAAAGAAAATTCCCAGAAGAAGCTGTGTCTACAAAGATTGACTGATTAAAACTGACACTCTCTTCCCTAGAAGTCATCAGCTATCAATAGCTCCCCAGTTAGGGTGGGAATTCATGAGCTGCTCCTAGATTTGTGCTGGATTGCTGCTGACTGTCTTGATCATTTGCAGGTCTTGTGCAAACAACCACGGCTGCTGTAAGTTCCTGAGTAGAGTGGTCCTGTCAGGCCCAGAAGAGTGCTATGGATATTACGTTTGTGGCAGGGCACTCCATTGACACTGACACTTACTCTCTGTACTTTGACCAGGTGAGGTCCTGTCCTCTGCATGAAGAAGCTTCTTTGGTGAACCTGAGAGCTGCGGACTATGCATAAACAAAAGTGTTAATAGCCTTTGTCTTCATGCTCTAAGTTTTACTTTCATTTTAAACAATTTGAATACTTCAGAAGAGGGTCTGGTGGAAAGGCCTTTATGAAATTCCAGTGTGGGGATGTGTAAGAGGTTTTGGGGGAAAGGCTTCTGAACCATCCAAACCAACTTCTAGCTGCTCACTTCTTGGTTTTATTGCTGTTGTTTTGTTTGTTTGTTTTTTGTTTTGGGACAGGATCTCTCTACATAGCCCTGGCTATCCTAAAACTCACTATGTAGATCAGGCTGGCCTCAAAATCAGAGAGATCCGCTTGCCTCTGCCTCCCAAGTGCTGGGATTAAAGGCGTGCGCTTGCTCATCTTTCTTACGGAGAACTCAGTGATCTATCTGCTCTGCAGCCTGAGTCCCTGTAGCTTCCGATATCTACTCCTTGAAGGGCTTTCTGGGACAGATACAGACTCTTGGTGCCCTCTCTCACCCACACAGGCAGGATTAACGATTCGATGCAGGCAGAATGCTGCAGCCAGGACACTGCTTAAGGGCGGTGCACAGCAACCCCTTCTCCTGCCTGTGCTTCTTGGCGGAAACTGAAAAGCTTCTTAATGGTCTTGACGGAGGTGATGAATATCAGAGAGTGCTCCCCAAACTGCTCTCTGACGAGCTGTCAGTTAACTGCTGGGTTTCAGTTACGCTTAGGGGTACAGATGCCCAGGAGATGAAATGCTTTGGGTACAACAGTGATTTTAGCGCCGGGTGGTGGTGGCTCATGCCTTTAATCCCAGCACTCGGGAGGCAGAGGCAGGTGGATCTTTGTAAGTTCAAGGTCAGCCTGGTCTACAGAACGAGATCCAGGACAGGCGCAAAAGCTACACAGAGAAACTCTGTCTCGAAAAACCAAAAAAAAAAAAAAAAAAAAAAAAAAAAAGAGTGATTTTAGACATAAAGTAAGAAAAAATAGGGAAGACGACGGAGTAGAGAAGATTGAGTGGGGTAACGGCAGTGAGAATTTAAAAAAAAGAAAAAATGAAGGTTTAAATCACTGTGTATCAAATACCAGCACTTAGGAGGCAGAGATAGAAGGCCCAGGAGTTAAGGTCATCCTCAGCTACATCATGAAACCCTGTCTTAAAAACAACAATAGTGGCTGGCTGGAGAGATGTCTTAGTGGTTAAGCGCGCTTGTTGTTCTTGTGGAGGATCTGGGTTCGTATCCAGCATCCACATAACAGTTTACAACTGTCTGTAACTCCAGTTCCAGGGGATCTGACACACCTCTTTGGACCTTGTCGGCACCAGGCACACAAGTGGTACACAGGCACATATACAGGGGAAAAATATACATAAAGTAAGTAAAATATAAAAAATATAAAAACAACACCTTCCTATTAAATCAATCTATGGATGAGTTCAAAAGTGGGAGAATATATGGCCATTTTATATTTCAATGAGAATATTACAAATATACTATTAATTTAAGGTGACCAGGTACTAGACAGACATTATGGAAATCCTATTAACTCCATGTAGTTTTACAATAGGGTAGAAGATTGTATTTTTTCCACCATGGAAAACTCTATTTCCATCATCTGAAGTTTTCCACAGGCTAACTATAGCATTCGGCTGTTACCACAGTGCCCTGAAACTTCATCTTGAGGTTATGACTTAGATTGCCCAGGCAAAGGGAATTTTAGTATCTATCAGGTTTGCTTTTCACTGGTCCTAGGTCAGCTATCTGAGGGCTATGGCTATCCTGTTCTTAGAAGACATGAATACTTAGACATGTACTAGGAAGGTATATTGTTGGACTGACATCCTCTAATGCCATGAGTTCAAAACCAGCCTGGGCTATCTAGTGAGGTTCTGATCAGATTTAGCTACACAGGTTACTCTCAGTCTGAAAAAAACAAAAATAAGGAAATACATTCAGTTAAGTTGCAGGATACAAAACTCGTTATGTAAAAACCAATTGTATTTTATACATAAATCATAAATCATGGCCTAACTGAAAAAGAGAGCAAGAAAACAATCTAATTTATGGTAGCTTCTAGTTAAACAAAATACAATAATTAGGAACCAATTTAGTCAAGGAGCAAAAGATGCACACATTGAAAATTGTAAGACACTGATGGAAGATATTGAGCGAGACACAAATAAGTGGGAAAATGGTGTGTGCTTCTGAGTCAGAAAAGCCAATATCGTCCAATTGTGTATGTGAGGAGAGTACAGCCCACGGTGCTCAGTAATTAGCATGCCCATATAAGAATTGCCTTTTGAATATACTCAGTTTATTCACACACAAACATTCCTTCTCATACTATACTAATACAAAAGTTAAACAGACATCACACCAAGCAGTGAACAGTTGTTTGGGCAGAAAATGCTTCTGCCGGGCTCCACCCGGGAATCTTCTTGGTAAGGATACTTAGAAAGCTTACAGGTTCAACACATGTCCACTGTGAAGTCTTTTAGCTGTGGCAGGATAGAAGGTCGGCACTAATGGAGGTCCAGGAAGTACTTGAGAGTGTAGGCCAGAGTTTAGCTCACAGGTGGGCCTACGTGAGCCCAGTGACAGTGCCAGAAGTTAACCACAGATCACCGAAGCCAGGGTCACACATTAATGGCCATCAACACAGAGGCTAGAGAAACAGAGTCCTGGGAACCTGGCAGTGGGATCCTAAAGACCATTTCCAAAGTTCCTATTTTTGTATCATTTCATTGGGTGGTAGCTTTGCACTCTCAGGACTCCCAAATCCATGCTGGCTCACTAGCATATCCTACACCCCCTTGGAGTTAGTTCATTAGCATATCAAGGCTTGTTCTGGACCAAACTCCTTTTGCTTCTGAGGCCTCGCTCTTATTAGAGCTGGCTGGTGGCAAACTCAGGCATCATATTTCAAGTCACATAAAATGGTTTTTTTAAGTTACACAAAATGGTTTTTAACTATGTTCCTAATGGTATCTCACTCAAAGCCTAGTGTTCTGGCTAGTTTTTATGTCAACCTGATATAGGCTAGAGTCATTTGGAAAGAGGGAACCTTATCTGAGAAATACCTGTAACCAGAATGACTTGTGGGCAAGCCTATGGCCCATTTTCTTGACTGATGATTGACATGGGTGGGCTTATTCCATAGGGATCAGTGCCACCCCTGGGGGTATGGTCCTGGATGGCATAAGAAAGCAGACTGAAAGCCATTCTCCTGGCTAGGAGTCCCTGCTGTGATGGCTAGTCAGCTACAGGGTTTGAAGTGGGCAGCCTGAGAAGGTGTCTGAGGCCTGTAAGCATGGAGGCTGAAGCAGGCCAAAGAAGCAGCCCAAGCTGAGACTGAACAGTGCAGAGAGACGGAGTTCAAGGCCAAGGAGGCTGTGGCACTAGGGTCCCATGGCAGCTGTAGCAGTGAGGTGGAGGAGACCCAGGGGAAGATGGCTGTCCTCCAGAACTACTTCTAACAGAACAGGCATGAAATCCTGGATAACCTCCTGGCCTTTGTGTGTGACATTCAGCCAGAAATCCACAAAAGCCACCACATAAATAGATAAAAGGTGGAAATACCTGCTCTGTAGGTTGACATGGGAATTGCCCTTATGGAATAGGAAGCATCCACAGAGATGAGTTCTGTTCTGGAAGGCATAAAATTATTCCTCTATGCTGTTGTAGATCCCTTCACTTTTGGGGGAGAAGCAAATCTAGCATTTTGTCTAGTTTAGTGTTTACCTGAAGTTTTATCTTTTTACCTTCTGCATCTTTAAAGAGTATATGCCACTGCTTGCCTATGTGTTTGTGCAAGCAACAGGTGTCAACACTGACTTTTCCTTTCTTGGTCTAGTAGGAAAGGTAAACATTTTTTTTTTTTCAAGACAGGGTTTCTCTGTGTAGTTTTGGTGCCTCTCCTGGGTCTCGCTCCATAGACCAGGCTGGCCTTGAACTCACAGAGATCCGCCTGGCTCTGCCTCCCAAGTGCTGGGATTAAAGGCATGAACCACAACAGCCAGCCAAAATAAACAATTATTTAGAGAAAGAAAGGGAGTAAATTGTTCCCTTGCACTTTCTGAAAAGTCAGGGACTGTATCTGTGAAAAAGTAGTAAATAGTTATGTGTAACTGGTGTGAAGCAGCAGCCAGCTGTACGGCAGTCCATTCTGGCTGATTCAGGTCAGTGAATATCCTTGTTCAGGCTGCTGTTAGTGTACCTTCACCCAAATTACTAGATGCTAGGACTCAAGAATTTATTACATCTTATTTGGTGTGCTTGTAATCATTTAAAAGTAAAACTTTGTCTTGCCTTTCAAAAAAAAGGAGGAGGAGGAGAAGAAGAAGAAGGAAGGAAGGAAAGAAGGGAGGAAGAGAGGGAGGGAGAAAGGAAGGAAGGAAGGGAAGGAAGCAACCAGGCTGAATGAGCTAATAAACAGCATTTCTCCATGGCTTCTACATCAGTTCTTGCCTCCAGTTTGCGCCCTGTTTGACTTCCTGCCCTGACTTCCCTCAGTGACGTATGGTGATGTAGAATTGTAAGCTGAAATAGAGTTGCTTTTGGTCATGGTGTTTTATTACAATCATAGAAACCTGACTATGACACCTATCTACAGATGTAGCACAATTTCTGTCAAATCCCAGAGGCATTATTCACAGAAATAGAACCAAAAAAACTCTAAAATCTGTAGGGAAACATAAGAGACTCCCAATAGCCAAGACACTCATGAGAAAGAAGACAAAACTGGAGGTATCATACCTCCTGACTTCCTAAAGTTTAGTTATTTACAAAACTCCAGTCATCAAAACAATATACCACAGGTAAATAAACAGCTACGCAGCTACACTGCCCAGGGGACATAATAGCCCCAGATTATATCCAAAGTGTATGAACAAAAGCATGCATGTACACCCACACTGCACAAACGGGGAGAGCGAGAGAGCAAGAGAGAGAGCAAGAGAGAGAGAGAGAGAGAGAGAGAGAGAGAGAGAGAGAGAGAGAGAGAGAGAGAGAGAAGGAAGGGGTGAAAGGAGAGGGAGAGAAGGGAAAGGAAATGGAGTGGTCACCAGGGGTGGCAGGCAGAAGCATTGAGGAGATGAACAGAGGATATAAAGCAGCAGCCATGCAAGGATAAACAGGTCTAGAGGCCTAATGTGCTTCATGAGGACTGTAGGTGATCAAATTTTACTTCACTTAGTTTTCTTGCAAAATGAACTGGTGAGCTGTTCTTGTTATCATCATCATCATCATCATCATCACCATCACCATCAATCATCTTCATCACCATCATGAACATCATCACCATCACCACCACCACCACCACCACCACCACCACCACCATCAGCAGCAGCCACAAAGGTATCTATTGTGATGATGGCTATGTTCTTTTGCTTCACTATCACCAGCTTTTAACTGTCTATAACATATATCCTAGAGTATCACCTTGTTTCATTTAAATATAGACAGTAAAATTTATTTTAAAAAAGTAAACACACTTAAGGTCTTACATGTCCAACTTTGTTAATTCCTACATTTAAACAAAATACAGGAAAGAATGTGTTAAATACATACCATGTGCTGGGCGTGGTGGCACACGCCTTTAATCCCAGCACTTGGGAGGCAGAGACAGGTAGAGATCTATGGGAGTTCAAGGCCAGCCTGGGCTCCAGAGTGATTTTTCAGGAAAGGTGCAAAACTACGCAGAGAAACCCTGTCTCAAAAAACAAAACAAAACAAACAAACAAACAAACAAAAACCATACCACACAAAGCTAAACACTGTGTTGCAGAATCGACATTATTCTGTTTCTCATCTACCTACCTGTGTTAAACAAAGCTTAAAAGTGTAGCACAGTGGATGGAATGCATTAGATACCTCAATAAGCCACTCACTCTTACTAGACTAGAGACACGGAATTCAAGGGCAAATCTCAGACAGAACTCTCCACAGTTCAACACTGTGTTTCAAATAGGCAAGCTTATGTTCAACCCTGCCTGCCCTTAACTCTGTCCAGGCAAAGTTTAAATATATAGCACTGCATTGCTTTCCAGAGAGTCAGTGTTCTGCTCAGTCTCTAACAACTGGCTCTGTTACACACTGAAAATTAGTCTCCGAGTATGTTAAGTACAGGCTACAATGCTAAACAGGCTAAATGTTACCTGCTCAACTGCTAACATGCCTTGTTTCTGTAAATAGTTGGCGCATGGATTATAAAGAGCTATTTGCAATACAATGTTTCAATCAATTAAACGTGTCACTATGTGCATTTGATCAACTAACAAGGTTACTAGCAGAATTAAAAGATGTATGTAGAAAAACCCATGGCAGCCACTCCACGCTGCTGAACTCAGGATGCTTACATGCATTAGCTTGCTAATCAGAGGATATCTCATCTATAAGCTAACGTTGTATCCTGTCTACATTATGGGTCACACCAGGACTAGGTCTCTAGGCTACAGGGGTCTCCCTAATCTGGAAGCAGATAGCAGGTCAACTTGAAGTAGAATTAAGGGTGGCATGTGAGAAAGAGGGGCACCTTCCCAAATTACATACTAAGTTTGCGGAAGTAGCTAGGTTGGGAGGTGTTCTAGTCCCCCGGATGCACTCATTTCTCTGTTCATTAGGAGCTGATACGGTTCACATGTGCCCACTGTACCCCGTTCCCTCATGACTTGACCTGTCCACAGGGCCACTTCAGCCCTTTCTCTCATTCCTCCAGCTCCCAAGTCCCCCACGTCTCTTTGCTGTGATCTGAGGACCTTGAATCTTTCTTGAGAAGCAATCTCACTCAGGTGTGATCTGTGCAACATGTAGTCAGAACCACCGGTGGTTTTCTACTCCTCACTTGCATGCCCACCAGGGACAAAGCCACAACTCCAGTGAAGGAAATGTGCACACTCCCTCATGCCCTACCTCTTGTCCTACTTTGCCTCTCTGTTGCTGTGATCAAACACAATGACCAAAGGCAACTTGGGGAAGGAAAGGGATTATTTTACTTTATAGGCCACAGTCCATCATTGAGGGATGCCTAGGCAGGAAGTCAAGGCAGAAGCTCAAAGCAGGAACTGATGGAGGAACACTTTTACTAGCTTGCACCCTCTGGCTTGCTCAGCTACCTTTCTTATACAGCCCAGGCACACCTACCTAGGAATGGTGCCACCCACAGTGGGCTGAGCTCTACTACATCAATTAGCAATTAAGAAAATGTCCTACAGGCATGCTCACAGGCCACTCCTATCTTGGAAACTTTTCATTTGAAACTCACTCTTCCCAGGCGACTCTAAGTTTGTGTCAAATTGATAGCAGAAGATAACTAGGACAGCTGTCTCTTCCCCACCACTCCCATAACCACAGGTCTATCACTAAAGATCAGCTGTGTTTTGTAGAATCTCATATAAACATGATTATAGTCCATGCTAAGGGTACTGATGCTATTGATGTTATTCTTTTGGTCTTGATTGGGCTTCTCTCACTCAGAATAAATGCTGTGAACCTCTATCCTGTTGTTGGGTGTATCAGCAGATCTGTCTTTTATGCTGACTTGCATAGCATGGTGTAGAGAGACCACTTTTTCCGGGGATGACATTTGGATATTTCTGGTTTGGGGTGATTGTGAATAAAGCTGATGTAAGGATATATAGTCTTCCTTCCTTCCTTCCTTCCTTCCTTCCTTCCTTCCTTCCTTCCTTCCTCATGTTGGGTTCGAGGGTTACATGGTAGGCACATAAAGGGGCTGAGGATACAGCTCAGTTGATAGTGTGCTCATCTAGTATTCATGAAGTTGGGTGTGGTGGTGCGTGCTTGTAATCCCAGAACTCTGTGTTGGGAGGTTTTGACAATTGAATAACAAGTCGGGCTGAGTACTGAGACA
Source organism: Peromyscus eremicus (assembly GCF_949786415.1). Taxonomy (NCBI): domain Eukaryota; kingdom Metazoa; phylum Chordata; class Mammalia; order Rodentia; family Cricetidae; genus Peromyscus; species Peromyscus eremicus. Next base: position 50,332,808 of record NC_081420.1, on the reverse strand, counting down.
CTGAGGGGCACCACACAAGGGTCTCTCCTGTCCCTTACAGCCTATGAAGAAAGAAGCACTTGCAGAAACTCTTCTAATGGGGGGGGTGATGGTGAGATGGATCAGTGGTGAAGAGCACTGATTGCTCTTTTATAGCACCTTAGTTCCATTTCCAGCACACACATGACACCTCACAACTCTCTATCACTCTAGTCTCAGGGAATCTGATAGCCTCTTCTGGCCTCTGTTGGTACCAGACACACATGTGGTGCACAGGCATACGTGTAGCAAGACACCCATACACACAAAAATAAGTAAACTTTTAAAATAGAAAAGAAACCACCCCAGTGACGAAGGCCCTCTGGTTCAGATGCACATTGCACCTGCTGCGTGTGTCTTCAGAGCCTTGAGTACTTTAGGGGAGCCTTCCAGAGGCAGGATCCTGGGGAAGAAGGGAGAATGTAGATCCCAGAATGGATCTTTAGCATCCAGAGAGTGGAGGAATGAGAATAGATGCAAGTGTAGGGAGCTTCAGCTCTGAAAAAGTGTAAAAATAGAGGCATGAATCCACTTCCTTGAACTGAGCATGTCTGGTGCATACAGACACGCAGGCACACACACACACACACACACACACAGCTTTAAAAAATTAAAGAAAAAATTAGATTTTATTTTTAATTAGGTTTACATGTGTATATCTGAGTGTATGTGTGTGCATGTGAGTGCAGTGCCTAAGGAGGCCAGAAGAGGGCATTGGATCCCTCAGGTCTGGAGATATTGTTTGTTGTGAGTTTCCCAATGTAGGTATTGGGAATCAAGCATGGGTCCTCTGTAAGAGCAACAATTGCTCTTAACCACTGGACCATCTCTCCAGCTTCTTTAATTATATTTTTATTTATTTACTTATTTTTATGTGTATTGTGTCCATGTACATGCATGCCACAGTAGTGTGTGGTCATCAGAAGACAACTTGTAGGAATTGGTCCTGCTTTCCCATGGTATGAGTCCCAGGGATTGAATTCAAGGCTTGGTGGCCAGTGCCTTTATCCCCTGGGCCATCTTCTACTTTATCGATAGTGTCCTTTGGTTTCAGCAATTTTTAATGTCAAGGAAGTCCCACAATCTATCTTTTTCTTTTGTTTGCTATGCTTTTAATGTCATATTCAGGAAGCCATCACCAATTCCAAACCAGTAGACATATGGAAAGATCATGGCTATTACAGCCACTAGTCAGCTGAGAATAAAACCCTCAACAGTCTGTGATGTCATACTCTCTAGTGTAACTATTAGTCACAAAGAGGAAGCATCCAGGACTGACAGGAGTGTGGAGAACCTGGAACTCCAAGCATTGCTGATGGAGTTGTAAACCCATAGTGTGAAAATGTGTTTAACTGATTTACACTGAACCATAATCTCAGAATAGTTGAAATGATAAATCACTTTTATGTGATTTGAATTTCACTGTAATTTAAAAAAAACTGAAGAGGAAATTTAAGCATTCTGTCTTTTACTATAATAAGAAATTATTTGAATGTTAAATTCTTATATATAGGGCCTTCTCTCTCACCTAAAACCCTTGTTCAGAGATGGTCCCATTATAGTTCCATGGGTGGTGAAGGACTCTTCTCTCCTAGAGTAACAAACACTCTTCGTTCATGCTGGTACTACACACTCTGGTCTTTCCCTCACACTTCACAGTCTTACCCACTCTGTCATCATCCCATGCCCCCACTCAGCTCACATCCACCATCACTCCTTGGGCTGGTACCCATCTGCCCTTCCTTCCTTCCACTCTGTCATGTAATTGGGATCATGTGGTATGTAGCCTGTTTAGATTGGCTCCTTCTTCTTAGCAATGTACATGCACTCATCCCTGTCCTTCTTCCTTCCTCCACCCCTCTCTCCTTCCCTCACTCCCTCCTCCCCTTTTCCTTCTTATGTGCTGGGGATTGAAGCCAGGGCTTTGTGCATGTGTACTGTATTCTACCACCTACAACACTAGCCACTCTTCACTGTCTTGGCATGACTTCAGAGCTCATCCTCCTATTATCTCATGGATGCTCCCTAGCTAGGCTACTTACCTACCTCTGAAGGTCATGCTGGACATTGTGAAGGTCACATTCTACATTGCTGCCTGCAGTTTGCATGCTGTTTTTTGTTTTTGTTTGTTTGTTTGGACATAACTCCTAGCAATTATTTAATTGCTATGTATATAATTGTTGGCTCATCTGTAAGACTATATTTAGTAAACTGTCTTCCAAAGTGACCATACCATTACATATCCCACCTGTAACGGATAAGCATTCCTGCTGTAATTCTAATTCTGTTTCTGTATTTTAACAATTTATTAGATACACACTGCTACCTGCATCTCTGTCATTGGCACATCTTCATTGTTAAAGTGTCTATTCAGACCTTTATTAACGATTTGCTGGGTGCTGGGGATTGAACCCAGAGTCCTGGGCTTGTTAAGAACTCCCTTATCGCTCAGCCATACCCCAAGCCACACCTTGTAGTCCTGGCTGGCTGGGAATACATGATACTCCTACCCCAGCTCCTAGAGTACTGAGACCACATGCCCGTGCCACCAGCTGATTTAGCTCTTATTTATCTTTAAATCACTTTTGTGTCTGTCTTCTTTAGTTGAGTTTTAGAGCTTATTTATATAATTTGCATATTTTTCAAATAGTTTCTCTCAGTGTGTGGCTCATTATTTAGTTCTCTTAACAACATCTCTTACAGCAGACACTTTACATTTACTTTAGTTAGTGGGTTTTTTTTTTTTTTGAGCCCAAGTTGGGCTCAGATGACCTAGTACTTCTGACCATCCTGCCTCTGCTTCTCACGTGCCACTACGTCTGGCTTTATGCAGTGCTGGGGGGTTGAACTCAGGGCTTTGTATGGATTTCTATGGATTATTTTAGCTAAAGTTTTAGGAAAGCTATGAAGCTCCTGCCTGTGTTTATTTATTTATTTATTTTTTTTAGTTTCCAATTTCACTAGTTCCGCTTGTGGGCCAGACATTTCTGTATCTTTTGGCTTACCTGTCCCTTTGGTAAAACCAATTGTCTCTAGTTATTCTGGTCTAGTTTGGGCTGTTCTGTTCTGTTCTGTCTGCTCATCCATTCCCTCATCAACAGGGAGCACACTTCACTACTGAAGCCTAAATGGTGGATCTGGATCTGCCTGCCTGACGGTTGTCTTCAGTTTTACATATCTGCTGTAGGGTTAGAAACTGTTGCTATTTTTGCTGAGGATTTAGACTTCTGCGTGTTTACATCAAGTTAGAAAGAATGGTTACTGTGAGCCGACATCACTGCAGCTGACCAAAGGATAGCTCTGCATTATTTATCAACTCTTGACTTCTTGGCACTTCCTTTCAAGGCTTTATGAACGTGTATCTATATAGATTTTGCTGGAATTTTATTTAAGAACTTCAATTCGAGGGCATGCTACTGGAGATAGTACTTTATTTTTGAATTCTAATTATTCCTATAATGTTGGCTTATAGGAAATCAATAGTTTTTTTCCCCCCTATTGTTCAACTTCTTAGCTTTTAAAGTTACCTCCCTAGACATAAGGATACAAGGTCTATTCTGGTCATTTCTCTTTCAAAATGGTACAATCCCATTGTTGAATTTCAGAGATTGCCCAGCACTGCCAGGAGAGGGAGCAGAGTGACCATAAATTGAGGGATCCAGGCAGCAGCAACGGTTGCCTGGCAACGCAGGTGCAAGCCTATCCCCGCCCCTGCCCCGCCTTCCAGAGCCCAGCTTACTGCTTGCAGATTTGGGGGCCATATCCACAGGAGGATCAAACTTCGTTCTCCTAAGGAACGACTTGGAGAGATGCCACCGATGCCTCAGGACACCTGGAAGCTTCGAGAGGAAAGATGAGATAGGAGAGAGGGAGGAAAAACCTTTCAGCTCCTAGTCTGAGGGCTAGGATGGAAAGCCACACACGTTTTCTTCTGTTACGTTTTAGCTACTCTGATTTCATTGAGACTTTGAACATTAGCTCTCATAGCAAGTTAAAGTTTATTTATGTATTTATTTATTTACTTTCTGATTCAGGTTTTTCTAGAGAGAAATCCCAATACAGAGAAAGGTGGAATTCTAAATTGTGACATCAGGATGGTCCCTGAAGTTGAGGAAGTGCCACATACAGCATCCCACTGGAGCTCAAGTGAAAGAGTCAATGTGTACCCCATATATATGCTTTTTGAATGTATATTCATGGTTCATTTTCTTAAAGTGTAGAAGTAGGTGAAATCATATGGAAAAATTGAAAAGATGACATGGTAAAACTCGAAACATTATCTAGGTTTAATATATCACACCAAAATATGTATTTAAATATATTACATCAAAAGTAGAACATATTAAAAAAGCCGAGCATATTAAAATGCATGTTGTGTTTTTAATGGAAGTAAATACATTTCTTTCTATCTTTGTTATTGGAAAATTCATGGTTTAATGGGTGGTATATTTTGTAATGGTGCATAAAACAATCTATCACACCAGGTGACACTGTGTCGTATGAACTTTATGTCAAGCTTTGACTTATGCCATAAAGTGACAGGCCTAATGTCTATCATTCTCTCCAGGGCTTGCACATTTTAAACAAAACTAGATTTTTGCTAAAGGAAATTTTCCACTTTGCCTTATTCCCATGAGACAGGGTCTCTCACCGCACCTGCATCTAGACTGGCAGCCAGTATCCTGGTGATCTGTGAGTCGGTGTTTCCTCCCTACAGCACCGGTGGAACGGGAATGTATGGGGCCACGCCCAGCTTTTTATATTGATATTAGGGACTGAATTCATGTCTTCATGTTTGTGCAGCCAGAGCCAGCTCCCCAACCCCTCTGAGTAGTTCTTAATCCTGGGCACTTGAGCTTTTAAAATTTCATTAATTAACCAATTAATTAGTTAATTTTACAGTTGTTACTTAATTCCTAAAGCATGGTAAGGTGTTCATCTCTGCTAGGAAACCTGAAACTTGGGAGCTTGTTCCAAGTCATACACAGCCAGGAACTGGTGGTGCACACTTTAACTCCAGCACTCAGCAGGCTGAGGTAGGAGGAAACTATGAGAAACTGTCACAAACTATGACAGAGCCAGGGACAGCCCCATGCACTTTGACTCCATACAAATCAAAATACAAACAATGTACAACTTTTATTTAACAGACACCAGTTTCTGAGAACATTTTGGGAGAAGCTGTGGAAACCTAGCTTATTTAAAAATAAAGGTGACTGAACTAACAGGCCCGGCCGTCCTAATGCTCAACAGCATTATCCAGGAGTAGCCAATCATGCTGGTCCTAGATGCCTATGATCTGTGTGCTGGTTCTGATGGCTCTGACATCTACCTGCTATGTAACTGTAAAAAATATTTTTTTTATTGTATGTGTATATGACTGTTTGCCTGTGTAAGTGCACAATGTGCATGAACCACGCCCACAGAGATGGGAAGAGGTCACTGGATCCTCAGACACCAGACTCTCCAACTCCCCGAAGCTTGTTGGCCTCACCAGCCCCTTCTTAGCTCTTTTTTTTCTTGTTGGAGAAAATTCTGTTGACATGTGCGATAGTTAACTGAAACCTGATTGGGTTTACAATGACCATGTTTTGCTAAACTCCCTTTCCTAGGGAAAAGATAAACAACGTCTTTTCTTTCTCCTAAGGTTCCAGTGACACATGGAGGTACAAATTCCTCCAAAGTTCATTGTGTGGGAACTTCTGAGTTTATCAGGCTTACAGAGCAATTGGTGAGGGGTCACAGGCAGGAGTGTGGGTGGTCTTAAAGCAACCATACTGGCCTGGTGTTGGTGGAATAGGCCTCCCTTTAATCCCAGCACTCGGGAGGCAGAGGCAGGACAGCCAAAGCTATACAAAGAAACCCTGTCTCGAAAAAACAGCAACAACAAACAAAATAAAAAAGCAGCTCCACTGAAGACCTACACTCAGTGTGGATGCTGACTCCCTTAGGTCCCCATAGATGGAACCCCCTCCCTAGTTCTTCCCAGACTTTTCTAGCTCCTCCCCGAGGCCACATGCAATTAGGGCAGAATTACATGCTCAGCTGAGGGTCTCATGACCCTCCCCACCTCTCCAGTGAGGGAAGGTCAACAGCCAGCAAGCCCAGCTGGGTTATGTAAGCTGGCCCAGGTGAACTCAGGAAGATGGAGGCAGTTTGTCTTGGAAGACAGACAGTCCTGTACAGCGACAGTATGGGTGTCTATGAGGGTGTTTCCTGAAGCATTTAACGGAAGAAAGAGACTCACTGTGGACATGGCAGGCATAATGGATGGGGTGGGGTTCCTGACTTACTAAATGAAAGCAGGAGAGTGAGCTGAGCATCAGCATTCATATATCTCTGCTTCCCCGGCCGGCCGCAGACACAGAGTACCACATGCTCCTCCCACCGTGCCTTCTCCTCCATGATGGACCAGAACATGGAGCTAAATGCCAACATTTATCTCTGAAATTGCTTCCTGTCGGGTATTTGGTCATAGCAGTGAGAAATGTAATGAACACGATGGCCAATGGATGTTCTGCTTTCATTTTCTTGCTAGCACTTTTGGCGGCATATTTAAGAAATTAACAACCAAACTAACATCATGAAGATTTTTCTTTTATTTTTTCTAAGTTTTAGTTCTAGCCCTTATTTAATTTTGCTCTTCAAATGTAGTTTTTATCCACGCCAATTGTTTTCGTCTGAGTGTGTGAATGTGTGCATTTACACGTGTATGGGTGCATGCCAGGAGGTCAGAGGGCAGCCTTGGCTCTCAGTGTTCAGATGCTTCTGCCTTTTCGTTTGAGACAGCGTGTCATTGGCCTGGAGCTCTGCCTGGTAGGCCAGGCTAGCTGACCCTCTAGAGGTCCTCCTGTCTCATCATCACTTTTTACGTGGGTCCTGGAGAGGGAGCTCAGGTCCCCGTGGTTCTAAGGCTAGTGCTGTACAGTTGAGTCATTTTTCCAGCCATCTTTCCAGGCGTCAGTAACTACCTTTATATTTTGTTTTGTTCAAGTCTGCTCTAGTCTGCTTCTCTGTTGCTGTGACAAGATTCTGACCGAAAGCAATGCAGGAGAGGCAAGGGTTTATTTGATCTTATGACTGCTGGGTTCCATTCCCTTCCCTGAGGGCAGTCAGGGCAGGGACCTGGGGCAGGAAGCGAAGCAGAAGTCATGGAGGAGCACTTCTTACTGCCTTGCTCGCTATAGCTCGCTCAGCTTCCTTTCTAATACAACCCAGGACTACCTGCCCAGGGGTGGCACCACCCACGATTGGGTTGGGCCTTCCCACATCAATCATTAATGGAGAAAATACTTCACAGGCTTGTCTATGGCCAATCTGATGGAGCCGATTTCTCAGTGGAGGTTCCCTCTTCCCCAAAGACTCCAGTTTGTATCAGGTTGAGACACACAGAAAATTCCAACCAGCACAGGTACCCACCAGACTTGGACTCAGTCAGTGGAACCAGGTAGAAGCTCCTATTTGTGAGACCCAGTGTGTCATGAGCGGTGACAGGGCTACGTAAGTTGCTCACGCATGGGATCCTGCTCTCATCTAAACATCTAGGGAGAGAACACAGAAACAGGACCCTGGCTAACACTAACGCCCTGTTTGACCTTGTGTGAAAGCCCACTCCCTTCCTAGGCCTCCGTCTCCCTTATATGTACAATCAGGGTAGATAAGGCCTATTCCCCTCTTAGTACTTGATTCTAGGATTCCTGTTCCATCAGAGCAGAGGGACCCTCATGCTGAGAAGGCCACTCAAGACAGTTTGGGGAAAAGAGAGAGAAACCTGCTTGGCTTCTAGTTCCCAGGGCTGGAAGGCAGCTGCGACCAAGCCCCACCTCCCAGCAGACCAAGGAGTAATACCCGGATGGAGAGCTATGGCCTCCAGGAAAGCTCCTTCACTCTGCCTCCTAGCCGCTGCCGTGTTGAAACAAATGCTGGAGAAAGAACCAGCTTTCCCCAGACTTTGGGCTGCTACCAACACCCATTTCCCTCCTAATGACCGGAGTTTGCGCATGCTCACTCTTTCTCCCTCGCCCTCCACTCATCTCTCATAACCTCCTACTCTGCACAGCCTGGGTTCAGCAATGTTCTCTACATCCCTACACTTCTGCCTAAAGCACGCTCCTGTTTCCCCAATGGATACAGAATGAGGCTGTATTAGTTACTTTCCTATTGTGGTAAAAATACCATAACCTATAGGCCAATCTGATGAAGGCAATTATCTCAATTCAGATTCTGTCTTCCCAAAGGACTGTAATTTGTGTTAAGTTGATTAAAACGAGCCAGCACCAAGTTCTCCCCGCCTCCTCCTTTCTCTCTCCATCTCTGCACACACAGCTGCCCAAGTCTTTTGCTGTGTGAACGACCTTACATTGCTACTTGCAGGGCAATTTTGAAACATTTCTAAATAAAATAGAAGAGCAATTAGCAAATAAATACTTTTTTGGAAACCTTAGAAATTCCATTTTAAAAAGGAGTCTAAAACGGAGCCTAGGGGCCAGCTAACTATTGCACCTGAGCTAGCACCATGCCCAGCGGTAGCGGGAGCCACTCCGTAACTGATCAAATCAGTACTGACGCTTGAGGCTCTCACCCCGGCAACGGTTGTAGCTTTCGATTTCTTTAACCAAGTCCTTTGTTCTTTCTTCTGGATATGCTTTTGGCTTTACTCAAATCAGCTTTCCAGATAGCAGTTCCTGAGACTCTAAATCAAGCTATTTCACAGTTTACAGTCTCTGTATTGACCACCTATCTTGCTTTAAAGAATCTTCTAAGATTGGAGAACATGTTCTGAAGATGGCTAGCCCTGCAAACTGTTGAAGCGAGTCCACGCCATTGCAGTAAGTGGTCACACAGTGCCCTCTGTTGTGCATAAAGAGAACTGCATGTACGTACGCTTCGGAATGCAGCAGTTGAAATCAGTATACTGTTAGATTAAACCCACAATTCTTGGACTCATGGCTTTTGGGGTGCCGTGTTGATGAAGTCAATGTAAATGATTTAAAATTAAGATAGACGTCGGAGCTCCGACTCTGTGTGTATATGAGAGTAATCTGTAGGGCCTGGCTGGCTGCTGAGAGTGGAGAAAGGACCTGGGAAGCTCTTATTCCCGAGAATCCTGGTGGTGGGGTCATAGATACCAGCTCACCACGCAGGAATTTAAATCCAGTCAACTGTTCCCCACTCCCCATTCTCTCTTGGCTGCAGAAGGACCCTAGCATGAATGTAAATCTCAATTCTTTGCAGTGTCTGTGGCTCTCATTAAACGAAGTGGGCGAATTTCTTGAATGGAAAACAACATGTACTGATTCACATAATGGTTAGTGAATTGTTCCTACTCAATCAAATGACCAAGAAAGCCAGTCCCTTCTCTTGTATCCGCTTCTGACTTCTTTTCATACTGAAAGTGGCTCATGTTTTAGAGTGATACTCAGATTCTCCTCCCAGATTCCTCATTCCTCTGCTCTCCTGTGCTAATTCCAGTGTAACTGTAGTCGTCACACAGAGGTGACAGTGCCAATGTCACCTTGAGAACCACCTTGAGAACCAGGAAGTGGGTTTGGGATAGAGCTCAGTGGTAGAATGCTTGCCTAATATGTTCAAAGCCCTAGATTTGGTCTTCAGTAACACACACACACACACACACACACACACACACACACACACCTCACACTCCAAATGAAAATAATCCCGGCAGAAGAATCAGGTGGCATTGGCATGGGAGTCATCTACATGAACATTTCCTCTAAGAGAGACACATACCCACTCAGGCACAAAGCCACTCAGGACACCTTCCCCTCTTCCTTGGGCACAGTGCCTGATGTGGTCAGCTGGCTGCATTCTAGCTGTTGAGTGGATGTGTCATGTCCTTTTGGACCAAAAACGTTCTGATGTGTTTGTGCCATCTCATGACGTATTCCCCTTCTGCTGGCTGCAGCTGAAGCAAATGGAATAACGCTTCTCTCCCAATTATATTGTGGAGGGAACCTACCTGTCCATCAGGGATACTGGCTTGGGCTGTCAGTGAACAGACAATAAGCTCCTGGAATGCCAGTCCTCCACCCCAACACTCGCACATGCTTGGGGCCTATGTTTTTGGCAACTAGTGTTAATGTAGTTAGTACAGACATTGGGCTGGCTGTGACATGGATACCTGATGTCAGTGACTTAAACGATTTTTTTTTTCTGGATCATTCATTGTTAACTTTCCCTGGGGAGATGAACAAATGTCTTCTCACCCACATAAGAAACCAACAAAAGACCAAAGAAACAACACCATTCAACTCTAGCTTGGTGAACCAATGAATTTAATTGGTGTTACCAACAGATCACAAGCAACTTACAGATACAAGTTGCTGAGAGCTCAAGCTGGCAGCGGCCATGTTGTCCCTGGAGGCTGGGTTCCACATTATTCTCTGAACTAGATGTGGTTCAGATACTGAGTAGTGTGTGTTAGCTGTAGCTGGGTCCAACATTCCTGAGGGAACCATCTAAGTGACAAAAGATTAAATCTGGCCCATCATTTCACAGGGTTCAGTCCGGTTGCTTTAGCAGAACATCATGGTGGCTACAGAATGTGGGGGCATAGGTTCTTTATCTCATGGGGCGTAGAAAGGAGGAGAAAGAGTAGGAGCAGAAAGAAGAGAGGGAAGGGGAGGACAAGGGATAGGATGAGAAGAGAAGAGAAGGAGAGAGAGGAGGGGAAGGAGGAAAGAGCAGCGATCAGCTTTCAAAAATGCATATTCAGTCACCCACTTCCTCCAGGTAGGCCCCACCTCCTAAAATTTCCAAAACTTCTCAAAACAGTGTTCAACACATGAGCCCGGTGGAAACATCTCACATATAAACCATAAAACTAGTGTTCCTCCAATCTCCACCACATACTTTCATGGGGAATTCTAAATTCTGCTAGGCAACCAAGGCTCCTCCATAGCATGTTAGCAGAGCCATCATTCAGCTAAAAGGATTCTGTTTAAAGGAGTGATGCTTCATGTGATGTGCCATTTTCTTCTTGGATCATTTCTCTATTCCTTTAAAAATGTGACAACCGGAGTGTGTAATAGTTTAGATATGAAATGCCTCCAACCACCTAAAGGCTCATGTGTTGAAAGGCTTGGTCCCCAGCAGATGGATTCACTGTTGAGAGGTGGTTGGACCAAGAGGGTTCTTACCTAACCAATGGGTTAATCAACTGAAGGAGTCATCATTTGATGGCATTTTGGGGAGGTGTGATGGTTAGTGTTAATTGTCAACTTGACAGAATCTAGAATCACCCAGGAGGTGGGTGTGCATACCTGTCCGGGGGATTATCCTGATTGTTTTAATTGGGGCATATCTTAATTAGGGTTTCTATTACTGTGATGAAACACCATGACCAAAAGGCAAGTTGGGGAGGAAAGGGTTTGGCTTTCACTTCCAGATCACAGTCCATCATTGGAGGAAGTCAGAACAGGATCTCAAGCAGGGCTGGAACCTGGATGCAAGAGTTGACGCAGAGGCCATGGAGGGAAGCTGCTTATTGACTTGCTTCCCATGGCTTGCTCAGCCTGCTGGGTCCTCACCATGGGCTGGGCCCTCCCTCATTGATCACTAATTAAGACAATGCCTTACAGCTGTATCTCATGGAGGCATTTCCTCAGTTGAGGCTCCTTCCTCTCTGATGATTCTAGCTTGTGTCAAGTTGACACACAAAATCAGGCAGTACAGGGAAGGAAGACACACCCACTGTGGGTGGCAACGTTCTTTAGCTAGGGTCCTCCTCTGTATAAGTGAAGAAGTGAACTGAGAAACAGCACGTGTTCATTGCTTCTTGTTCCTGATTGAAGATGCAACACAGCCAGCTGCTTCAAACTCCAGCCAACTTGACTTCCCTGCCATGGAGGACTGTACCTTGAACTGTGGGCCAGAATAAACAATTTCTCAATTAAACTGAGCATTTATCACACCAATAGGTAAAGAAGCCAAGACAGAAGATGATGAAAAGTTTGGCGGACTATTTGGAGAAACTGAGTCATAGGGTGGCATGTTGGTTTCAGTGAGAATGGCTCCCAAAGGCTCATATGTCTGAATACTTGGTTCTGAATTGGTGGAACTGTTTGGGAAGGGTTAGGAGGTGTGTTCTTGTTGGAGGAGGTATGTCACTAGGGCAGGCTTTCAGATTTCAAAAGCCCACGATGTTTCCAGTTATCTCTCTCTCTGCTTCATGCTTGTGGACCACAATGTAAGCTCTCATCTACTGCTCCAGCACTATACCTGTCTGCCTGCTGTCACAATCCATGCATGATGGCCATGGACTCACCCTATACTGTAAGCCTTAAATTATTTATTTATTTTTTCATTTTACATACCAACCACTGTTCCATCTCCATCCCCTTCTCTTGCTCCCTCCCCACCTTCCCCCCATCCCACCCCCATCCACTCCTCATAGGGAGTAAAGCCTCCCTTGGGTAGTCAACACAGGTTGTCATACCAAGTTGGGGCAGGACCAAGCCCCTTCCCCCTGCATCAAGGCTGAGAAAGGCATCACACCATAGGGAATGGGCTCTAAAAAGCTAGTTCATATACGCAGGGTAAGTTCTGGTCCCATTACCAGGGGTCCCACAGACAGATCAAGCCTCACAACTGTCACCCTCATTCAGAGGGCCTAGTGCTGTCCCATGCAGGCTCCCCAGCTGTCAGTCCAGAGTCCGTGAGTTCCCACTAGCTGAGTCAGCTGTCTCTGTGGTTTTTCCCATCATAATCTTGACCGCCCCTTGCTCCTATAATCCCTCCTCCCTCTTTTCAACTGAACTCCAGGAGCTTGGCCAAGTGCTTGGCTGTGGGTCTCTGCATCTGCTTCCATCAGTCACTGGATGTAGGCTCTATGATGACAATTAGGGTAATCACCAATCTGATTATAGGGGAAGGCTAGTTCAAGCACCCTCTTCACCATTGCTATGAGTCTTAGCTGGGGACCTCCTTGTGAGTTCCTAGGGGATTTCCCTAGCACCAGATTTCTCCCCAACCCCATGATGGTTCACTCTGTCAAGATAACTCTTTCATTGTTTTCCCTCTCTGTCCCTCCCTCAACTCGGCCATCTCAAACCCTCATGTTCCCACCCACTACCCCCTCCCTCCCTTCTGTTCCCCCTCCTGGTTTACCCAGGAGATCTTCGCCCTTTCCCCTTCCTGGGGCAATCCTCTTAGGGTCCTCCTCTTTACCTGGGTAAGCCCCAAATTAAATCCTATTATGTCACTGTAATTGTGGTGTTTGTCACAGCAACAGACACGTAACTAAGTGGTGTGCCCTTGGGGACGGGATGCTTTCTCTGCCCCTCATCGCCTCCTGCTCCGTTTTATGGACCTACCACGATATTCTGCATTATCACACACAGACCGAGAAGCAATGGAGCTGTTGACCATGGACAGAAAAATCTGAGAGCCATGAGCCAAAACAAATCCTTCCTCCACTACACTGTTTTTATCGGTGCTGGCTTCCACCCTGAATAAGATGATAAAACCCAGAGAACTTAACTCGCAGAGTCTGATTTTTCAAGAGTTATCTGTTGTTATTAGTTTTTTGCTCTTTGGGGGGCCCACCACCCAGCTCCCAAATCACTCATGGGGCCTTATTCTTAATTATAAATGGCCAGCCTTGCGGCTTTTCTTAACATAAACTGTCCCCTCTGTCTTTTGCCTTTGGGCTTTTACCTTTCTCTATTTCTGTGTATCTTTCATGATTTCTTACTCCGTGGCTTGCTGTGTAGTTGGGTGGCTAGCCCCTTATGTCCTCCTCCTTCTCTCCTCTTTTCTTTCCTCCCAGATTTCTCCATCTATTTCTTCTCTCTGCCTGCCAGCCCATCCTATTTCTCTCCCCTGCCTTGCTATTGGCCATTCAGCTCTTTATTGGACCACGAGGTGTTTTACACAGGCAAAGTATCACAGCTTCACAGAGTTAAACAAATGCAACATAAACAAAAGTAACACACCTTAAAATAATATTCTCCAACTGTTATCTAAGCTCAGACTAGTATATGAAAGATAATTTTTTTTGGGCGGAAACCACTATCTGGGGTCTGGATTATGTGCAATCACAGTGGATTTTAATACAAATACTTGGTCTTGAAGGACAATATACGTTTACCAGGCTCAAAAACTTTGACATAGTAAGGAGGACAAATTACATAGTGTTTAAGCTTTGCTGCTAAAATTATAAACTACATTTTAAAGATAGAAGTTATTGGCTGGGCGGTGGTGGCACACGCCTTTAATTCCAGCACTCGGGAGGCACAGGCAGGCGGATTTTTGTGAGTTCGAGGCCATCCTGGTCTATAGAGCAATATCCAGGAAAGGTGCAAAGCTACACAGAGAAATCCTGTCTCGAAAAACAAAAACAAAAACAACAAACAAACAAACAAAAAGAAATTATGGATTTACTGATTACTCCTATGAAGTTCAGCCCTCTACTGCTGGCATTACAGGCATGGCTGTACCAGAAGAAAGTATTTCTCCCTTATTATTTATTTTGGCTCATACTACTACTAGGATCATTCTCTGGCTTTCTTTCAACTTCCTGATCCTTGTGATCACCATTTAAAACTTCAGCTGAGACATAGAGTATAGTGTAGAAGACAGAGTATACTGTGTGGTAGAGGATAACCCTCTCAAGCAGTGAGTGGACAGTGGTCAAGAGGCCATTATGCTGACCTACACTGTAGGCAGGCCTTATATGATTTCTAAAGTCTCCACACTAGGTAGCATTCCTGAGGACTGATTCCTTCCTTCTTTCCCTCCCTCCCTCCCTCCCTCCCTCCCTTCCTTTCTTCCTTCATTTTTATCTGAGTCAGGGTTTCTCTGTGTAATAGCCCTGGCTGACCTGGAACTCAATTTATAGACCAGGCTGGCCTTGAACTCACATAGATCCTCCTTCCTCTGCCTCCTGAGCATTGGGACCAAAGGCTTGCACCACCACACCCAGCTGAGAGGTGGGTTTCTTTAAAAAATTTACTTATTTTTATATATGCATATGTATGTATACCTGCATGAGTTTATGTGTACCACATGAGTGAAAGTGCCCATGGAGGCCACAGGAGGGTGTCAGATCCCTTGGAACTGGAGTTATAGAGGGTTGTGAGCTTCCTGATGTGGGCGCTGAAAATCCAATCTAGTCCTCTACAAAAGCAATAAGAACTCTTAACTGCTGGGCCATCTCTCCAGCCACTGTTCAAGTGATTGGCAACCTTTTTGATTGGGTCTTATAGGAGGGACAATCGTTCTTTAGCAGAAAGCTTTCTATTAGATAGTTATCTTGTAAAGTTTAGGCCTCTTAAAGCCAGGGAGCTATCCGTGGTCTTGGCGGTTCCTCCCAGATCCAAAGGTAGGACTAGGCCCCCTTCCTCTGAGCAGCAAATGAGTCTTCAGTTCTAGTTCTTGGCTTTATAAACTGTTGATTATGAGGGAGGAGTCCAGCCCTAATGTCTTCTGATCCTGCTAATAGCTTACTAGTTTCCTACCAGCGCTATGCGTGGCACCCAGGGCCCTGTACATGACAGGTAAGTGCACTACCACTAACCTACATCTTCAGCCTTGGATTCTATTTGAAAAATCTCTCCCTCTTTCTCGTGTGTGTGTGTGTGTGTGTGTGTGTGTGTGTGTGTGTGTGTGTGTGTTTGTGTATGTGTGTGTGTGTATCCCATACTGGGTAATTCTTCTGTCTCAGCCTTCTATTTTGCCACAGGAGTCTTGGGATTACTAATACATGTTACCTCTTTTTTTTTTTTTTAACGTGGGTTATGGATATCAAACTTGGGTTACCAGACTTTTGTTCTTTTATCTGTTGGGCTGTCCCCTTGGCCCAGGCTTTCTACATTTGGAGTGTTTTCTATTTGTAGGTAGATGTATCTTGAGAGGAGTATCACATAGTCCAGGAGAAGAAGCCTTGGCTCAGGATAAGAAATGATGTTCCATCTGCTGGTTTGCTTCTGAGAAGATGGAGTGGAGTGGACAGTCTTTTCCTGAGCAGGACTTAGGACGTCCGGGTGTGACTCTCTGGGATGGCTCATTTCTTCTCACCTCTGGGGTATACTGGATCATGCATTATGAGAGTGGCTAAGACTACTTTGGAGGAAAAAGTGGAAGAGGATAGAATGAGAAATGAGGGCTGTTTTCATGAGTCTAGAGGTCTGTCATGGGGAGGATGGACATTAAAATTGTTTTCTATAGAACCTCTCTCTTGCATTTTTTTTGCTCATGGACACAAATTGAATTTTTCAAAGCAAAACACCTCTTGCATAATTTTTCTTTGCCCTCATTTTTTAAGTCATAAATTTACTATCTTGTAAGGGTTCAATTTTGTGAGTGTGTCATATCTCTGCTCTCTCTCTCTCCATATATATGTGTGTATATATATATATATATATATGTTAAAATGTAGTGCAGATTTTATTATGAACCTCATGAAAAATATCCACCATGTATCATAATTGGCAATACCAGTTCTCATTGTCAGGCTAATCAGCTAAATTATTTTTATTTCATGTTGGAAAGAAATCTGGCCTAATTTTCAACTTAAAGAAATGTATTCAAAAGAATTTTTTTTTTTTTTTGGTTTTTTGAGACAGGGTTTCTTTGTATAGCTTTAACTATCCCGGAACTAGCTCTGTAGACCAGAGCTAGTTGAACTCACTGGCCTTGAACTCACAGAGATCAACTTGTGCTGGGGTCAAAGGTGTGTGCCATCACCACACGGCAAATGTGTTTTTATGACAGATATATTGCCTCTAATTCTACATATATAATAGATATGGATGAATGGAGAATGAATGAATGAATGGATTGATGAACAGTAAATAGATAGCTGAATGGATGGATGGATTAATAGATAAATGGATAGATAGAGGATAAGCAGAATTTCAATTCACATTTGTTCTCTAGATCAAATATCTCACTAGTCTCTATTATTATTATTATTATTATTATTATTATTATTATTATTATTATTTCTTCTCTTCCTTTTCCTTCTTTTTTTTTGGTTTTTCGAGACAGGGTTTCTCTGTGTAGCTTTGCGCCTTTTCCTGGAACTCACTTGGTAGCCCAGGCTGGCCTTGAACTCACAGAGATCCGCCTGGCTCTGCCTCCCGAGTGCTGGGATTAAAGGTGTGCGCCACCACTGCCCGGCTTTCCTTTTCCTTCGTGTGTGTGTGTGTGTGTGTGTGTGTGTGTGTGTGTGTGTGTGTGAGAGAGAGAGAGAGAGAGAGAGAGAGAGAGAGAGAGAGAGAGAGAGAGAGAGAATGATATATGTGTATGCATGGTGTGTGTGTAAGACTGTACATGCCCATGGACCACAACATGTGAGTGGAGACCAAAGACAAAGCTCCCGTCCTCACCTTCTACCTGACTTCAGACAGGTCTTTTTGTTTGCTGCTGTGTCCACCAGGAGCTTCTGGAGAGTCTCCTGTCATACCTTCACATTTCTCCACGGGAATGCTGGGTTAACAGATACACACTATGGCATGCAGTGTTATGCAGACTCTGGGGATCTGAACTCAGGTCCTCATGCCTGCATAATAAGCACTTTACCTGTTCAATCATCTCCATGGCCACATTTCTTACAGAAGGTCTTCTGATCTTTGGCCATTGGTTATTATCTCAGGAAACAGGCATTTTGGAACAATTTATTTATTTCTTGTCCAGAAAATTTTGCACATAGGTGTAATATTTGGACCAAGTAAAAGATAGGTCATAAAAAATAGAAATGCAAATGCAGAAGGGATGATTTTTTTTTTTCCCAAGCAGGCTAATTCGGGACAGAGGGACTTTGGCCACTGAGGGTCTGGAAAAGGAATTTCTTAGATGGTTGAATCATCTTCTAATGCTCTCTCTAAAGGCCTGGTCCATTCCCTGGGGATATTCATATGCTAGTGTGGAGTGAAGACTCATGCCCTGGAAGGCTAGAACTTGTGGACAAAGCAACGAAATTGCCTAAAATTAATTTCTTGCCATTGGAATTATATATGCATATTTTTGGGTGGTCAGTTGTCACAGAAGCCATAGAGTAGTGGTTCTCAACCTCCCTAATGCTGTGGCCTCTAATACAGCCCCTCAGGTTGTGGTGACCCCCCTCAACCATAAAGTTATTTTTGTTGCTACTTGATAACTGTTGTTTTGCTACTGTTATGAATCATGGTGTAGATATCTGATATGTGACCCACAGGTTGAGAACAGCTGCCACAGAAGATTTGAGTATACATTTGGCTGGAGAATAAAGACACTCTTCTAACTCAAAACTCTCTGATATTCTGTTCAGGGTTACTCTAGCTCTGAAGTTTGTTAAAGTTTTAACCTCATTTTAGAATCCTGAAAGGATAAAGGGGGAAAGAGGTCTTTCTTTCTTCCCCACTCTTGCCACTTCATTGTTCTCTTTTTTGAAAAAGGATCTCATGTATTCTAGGTTGGTTTTGAACTCCCTATGTGGCTGAGGATGATCTTGAACTTGTTTTTGTTTAAAAAATTTAAAAGTATAAACTGGGCATATCTTTAATCCCAGCACTCTGGAGGCAGAGGCAGAGGCAGATGGAGCTCTGTGAGTTCAAGGTCAGCCTGGTCTACAGAGCTAGTTCTAGGAAAGCCAGGGCTACACAAAGAAATCCGTCTCAAAAACAAACAAAACAAAACAAAAGTACATATTCATTTGGTTGTGTGTGTGTGTGTGTGTGTGTGTGTGTGTGTGTGTGTGTGTATACATACCCACATGCCTTGGCACACGTGTGGAGGCCAGAGGACAATTTGTGGAAGTTGGTTATCTCTTTCCATCACTTGAGTTAAGTTGTCAGACTTGGCAGCAAATCCCTGGCAGACCTTGGATTTCTGACCCTCCTGCCTCTACCTCTTGGGTGTAGGGATCGTGAGAATGGACTTCCATCCCAGTCTGTTATCTCTAACCATTGAGCAATCTCTCCAGCCCCATTTATTTTTTCATGCATGTATGTGTAGGTGCATTGCAAGTATGTGTGTCTGTATATGAGGGTAGAAGACAACCTCAGATATCATGCTCAGGAACTCTGTCCACCTTGTTTGAGACAGCATTTCTCACTGGCCTAAAGTTCACCAATTGGGCAAGACCGAGGCTAGCAAGCCCCAGGGAATCTTCCCGCCTCGACTACACCATGCCTGCCTGCCTTGGGCTAGGGCTCCAACTCAGGTCATGGTGCTTCCAAGGCAAGCACTGCTCACTGAGCCATCCCCTCAGTCCTTAGAGGCTATTTAGAGGCTGGAGAACAATAGAAGGTGTGACTTAATTCCCTAGAGCAGCGGTATAGTTGCCCTTGAACCTTGGATGAGCTAGAACTGATATTATTTAGACAGGCTTGCTTCACCTTGCATTGTATAAAAATATTCTTTCAGGGCAAGTGACAGAAAAAGCCCAATTCAGGTTGAGGAAAGGGTAATCTCAACTTTTAAAAAGGTAACTCTTTTGATGGTTATACTCTGCACAATTTTAGTCGTGGAATGAGAAATACCACCCCAAACCCCAAACCAACTCCTGCTACCTGGGGACGCTGTGAGGCTGGCTGAGCTAACGTGAGTGTGTTCACGATGAGAGTGGTGTTTGAAATAATGGGGTTTCTGGTCTTCCAACAAACCTCAGTAGTTCTTTTGATTTTGGCCAATGAGGTGGCTCAGTGGGTAAAGACATTTACCACCAAGCCTGATGACTTGAGTGATCCCTGGAACTGACAAGATGGAAGGAGAGAATGGGCTCCTCTAAGTTGTCTTCTGACCCCCATATGCATGCTGTAACACACACACACACACACACACACACACACACACACACACACACACACACAAATAAATGCAAAACAACAAGAGTTCTTCAGGTTTAGTTGTATTGAAGTATCAGAGCAAAGAACTTTATGGGTATTTAAAGCCTGCAATGTTCAGTGGTTTACTGGATATGTTCATCACCATAGTTGTTCACATTACTCCTTAATTTGACTGTTTGACACCATAAGGTGAGCTAGAGGTATTAGTTTAAGTCTTGGGAGGGAATCCAGAGAGTTTGCATTAATTGACAGGCATGTTGAAGACACGTGACCAGACATGATAGAACCAGATGTAGGACTCAGGGTTTCTCATCCACTCAACTGTCCTGCTTTTATTTGTCCTTAGAATTGGCCAAGGGTAAACTGTCTAACTTCCTGATGACATGTCCCCATCTTTTCTATTTTGTTCATCTTGAGGCAGAGTCTAATATATTTTTGACTGGCCTTGAATTCTGCATGTAGCAGAAGATGACCTTGGACCTCTGATCCTCCTGAGGGCTGGGATTACAGGCATCTATTAACATACCTGATTTATGCAAAGCTGGATATTGAACCCAGGGCTTTGTTTATGCCAAACAATCGTCTACCAACTGAGCCCAACGTCCTCATCTTTGAATCATTTGCATTCAGGGAAGTCCGGAATCCCTGTCTTACCCTAGGTCCCTCTTCCCTATCACTCTAGGGTGTGCCAGTCTTTGCTACTGGTTTGGAAATCCCATTTACCTCCCAGGGCAGTCACCTCTCCAGCTGGTCTCAAGTTCCCCTCCCACCTGCTGCACAGAGTACAGATATCCTTTGTAGAGAAGCAAGGTCTATCCACTCCAATATGGGAATTTCAGAAAAGGAAGCTGATGTGCCTTCTAGATCTTTAGTCACTCCCCTGTCCTATGCTTATGAGCTTTTTCTTTCTCTTAGAGTCTTGATGTAATATATATTAAAAGGTGACTAAAAATGGGACTTGTACAGAGAGTCTGGGGTGGGTTTGGGGTTAGAAGGGGTTCAGAATAATAGTGAGTAAGAACAGTGAGACCATGTGGCAAAAGATAGAAAGACTGAAGCTAGGGGAAATAGGCCTGAAGAACAGTGTGTGTGTGTGTGTGTGTGTGTGTGTGTGTGTGTGTGTGTGTGTGTGTATACATGCCTGTACAAGCATGGGGTGTGTGAATAAGTGAGCATGAGACAAAGATAGAAAGATACAGAGAGATACAGAGAAAGACAGAAAAAAAGACAGAGACACAGGAAACTAGAGAGACAGAGACATAAAGAGACAAAAAAGAGGGAGATAAAGAGAGTCACAGAGTCAGATAAAGAGGAGAGAGTCATATATGCACACATAGAAAGAGACAGATACAGAGAGGGGGTGATGGGGAAAGGGAGAGAGGAAGGGGAGAGGGAGTGAGAGGCTAGGCTCTCTCAATGTCTCCATATGTGGCCTACTTTAGTTTCGATTATTTTCCTCTTTCAATTAAAGTGGATAACCCTGAAAGCTCTGCAAACCTCATTCTTAGGGGATGGAGTAGTTCTATTCCAAGGCCAGGGATCAGGAGTTGGATCTTCAGTGCATGCTGGATGCCTGCTCTTGGAGGAGCCCTTTTGAGAAATGCCCATGTAACACACGCAGTTACAAATACTCAACGGCATTCTCCGTTACGTTTCTCAGCTCTTCATTTCAAAAGAATCCAGTTTGTTTGTTTTTCTTCTCTGAAAACTATCCAAGACTTGGACATACCTTTCCATAAACAGCCAAGAGAGATTAGAAGCAGCTTTTGCCCATAAGAGGCTTATCCACCATAATGAACCCAGTACCTAAAAGGAGAGTTAGAGCCTTATTACTATTATTGCTTTTTGTAATTATTGGGATCTTGGACAAGAATCTGGAGATAATGATGTTTAAGTCGAATCCTAATTTACCCTTGAATTTCTGACCATGCTGAGGGCTTCTCTACTCTTATTACTATTATGCTTTTAATACAAGGAAGAGCCCTTTGGGAAGGCGGCAGAATGGGAATTTCCAGAAAGATTGGGATTACTGATCTACAGGGAGACTTGAACGAGAATTCACATATTTATTAGTGCCAGGCCAACTTGAGTAATAAAGTATAGTTGCAATAGTTTACCAGATATTTCTCAGGTGGAGAGCATGCCTGCTGCACATCATTACACATGTGAGAAAATAGTCTCTGCTTTTTCTTGTTCTTTGCTTGAATGAGGGCCAAAAAATGAAAAGAAAATCCTTATGATGATGTGGATTTTCTTTTTCTCCCTTGCAATGTGGTTCCAGATACAATGGAGGAGGCTTGCTGGCCCTCCGTTATATTGTTGGGTCACGTCAGGTTAATTAAAGAGCGACTTTCAGTGACAGGGCTTATTACCTGGAAGGAGTCAGGTGCTCTTGAATGTCAACCAGGTGATGGTTTTCTTTTTCTTCGCCACATGGAAAAGCTTAGTGGACATCTACTCATGATTTACATGGGCCTTAAAGACTCAACATCAAAGGGCCCGGTAGAGGGAGCCATATTTATCAACACTAAATAAACACATGGTGAAGTATGCATAAATATTCTTTATATAAACATGACACAACATTAAATAGTTCAGGTACAGACACACCACTGAGAACACATCCACTGATGTCAAAATCGGCTGTAAACACCACCTCACACTGAATACAAAAGCAGCTTTGGCCCCAGCTCTGGGTTCACAACACGGATGGATGCCCTGCACAAGGGAAGGGTTCACCACGGCCCTCCCATCCCCCCACCCGCTCCCCACACAGTCCCCGCAGAAGGAAAAGAAGGAAGGAACCCAACAATACAGCAGCCACAAGAACAAGAGCAGCAGACCCCTCCCCCGGAGAAAACACGATGCACTTGGGGCAATTCAAAGGATAATGCAAAATTCGGTTGTCACAATGGAAAGAAATCAATTTTGAAGCAATACTTTTTCAAGTGCAATTCTTTCTTCAGAGGACGTGTGGCTTTCTAGACACCAACCATTCCTGGGTGAAGTTATATAGTGACGACCAGAAGGTCCTGGCTCCTGCTACATAACAGGAGGTAAGCCCTACTTTCCTTCAGAAGGTGCCAAGGAGCAGGAAGTGAAATACAATACTTTCTGTCAGGCCCTGGCACAGTATTTCCTTTGCTTTTCCATGTAAATGTAGATATATTGCTGTATGTGACATTCAAAGGTGACTCTAGGATTGAGTTTCAAGCAGTTTAGATCCCAGAAATTTTGTTTTGAAACATTCAGATTTAGACGACTAAATTCAAACATGTATATATGTTCATTCTTTTGAGCTCAGAGGGGCCCTAGTTTAGCTCTGTTGACAGAGCTAACAGCCAAGGAGACAGTATGCCCTCAGAGTCCAGTCAAGACATGGTGCTGACTGACCCTCGAGACTGTCCCATCTAGCACAGGTTTGCTGAGAAGGCCTGACTTCTCTGTGCTGGATATTATTCTTCATCAGGGTGATTTGTGGAAAACAGCTCCAGTGTCAAAAAACCCAAACCCAAACACAACATTAAACAGGGCTTAATTCACTTTCATATCATATTAGGATCCTAGAGAATTTCAGTTCCCAAAGTACTGAAAACGTAGATGGTAGGAACATTCTGCCAGTTCAGTGTTCCCCATCATGTTATATACACTATGTGTGTGCGTGCTCAACTCACACATAGATAGGTATGCATGTACTCATATGCGATTTTATTTGTATGAAACTTGAACTGCACAAAACAGTACTTTGCAAGAACCAAGAATCAAATCCACAAATAGAGTTTAACAACACACCAAAAGGGGACAGAAGCTGATTGGGACAAGAGGTGTCAGCTTTGCAATGTACAAAATGACTCAGAACCACGGATTTCCAAGCCTGCCGTGCGTCACGTGGGGTCTGGATGGACACTTTGGGACCCTTGGGAAGAGCACATGACAACTAGTGCAGCGAGGCTCACCTGTGATTTCAGAGCTACTGGGAATTAAAAGACCTAGGCAAACCAATTTCAGAGGATACTTGCTTCAAGACAATATATTTTTTTTTTTCTCTTTAAGAAAAAAAAACACTTAAAAGTCTATTTCGGAATATATTTCTTTATATTCAGCAGTATGTTTTTCTTTCTTTCCTGCTGAACTGGCATTTGACCAAAACCAGTTTATTCAATGGATCAGTAAACAGGCAGCTTCTTTCCTGCGTGGTTGATAAAAACCCCTTTTATCACCATCAGGAATGGCCTCCCACCTGCGCCAGACTCCTGCTAGGCTGTGTGGGCTGCTGTGCGTGTGTGGTCACTGCTACGGAAAACCCTTTTTCTACAAGGCCTGCTCGGGCACTCGCTTGTGAAAAATGACTGACTGTCTTTGCTGGTACTGCTGTTTGCGTCTCTTTCTTTTGTCACACTGGCACAAGAGAAGCATCTTGAAGGTGGTTCGGAACGTTTTGTTGCACAGGGCATAGCACACGGGGTTGACGGTGCTGTTGATATAGCACAGCCAGTAGCCCAGATTCCAATAGGTTTTGGGGATGCAGCTGTCACAGAAGGTATTCACCAGGACCATGATGTTGTAGGGGGTCCATGTGATGATGAAGGCCAGCAAGATGGCACTGAGGGTCTGGGCTGCCTTCTTCTCCTTGATGAGTGACATCCTTTTCCGCTTGGTGATCTGACTTCTGGTCTTCAGAGCAAACCTCTTAGCCAGTGTGGCTTCCTTGAAGGACAGAGGTAGAGTGGCCGTGGTCTTGTCTGCCGAGGAGTTGGTGTCAGGGGTCTTGGGCATGTCCACGGCAGACTCTAACTGTATGGGAAGCTTGGAGAAGTCCTTCTGACAACTGTCGCCATCATCTATGCTCTTCTGGGCCTGAAGCTTATTGGTGTTTCTCTCCACATCGACAGTCCCAAGCTCCTCATCTGGCACCTGCAGGTTGTCGGAGGAGGGCAGCTTGGTGGCGTTGAGGATGGTGCTATGACCCGGAAGCTTGAGCACAATAGAATAAATGGCTCTGGTCTCGGAGCCAATGTCCTCTTCATCGGAGGAGGCAGAGTTTTCTAGGGAGGCAGCAGCGTCGTTGTTATTCCAGCTGTCACTACTACTGTGGTCTTGGTCCATCTGCTCAACACTGGGCTTCCAGCTCTTGGTGGTGAACCAGAAGTGACAGCGACCGTACTTCCTCCTGGATGAGCGTTTCATGCTTTGCTGTTGTAGTTCATAGCTGCTGCAGCTTCGAGAACTGCCTGTGGGGTGGACAAAGTTTTCTGCCTCGGCTTCTGTCCCAGAGGCCTGTAGCCCAGCCAGCTCTTTGGTACGTTTTTCAGTTTCCTTATAGATCCTCCAATATAAAATAGTCATGATGGTGACGGGCATATAGAAGGCAGCAATCGCCGTGCCGAAGGTGATGGTGGGCTCACTCAGGAACTGAATGAAGCATTCTCCTGGGGGCACAGTTCTCTTCCCTACAAAGTATTGCCAGAACAAGATGGCAGGAGCCCACAGGACAAAGGAGATGACCCAAGCCAGACCAATCATCACACCAGCTCGTTTTGTTGTTCGTTTGGCTCGGTAGGTGAGTGGCCTTGTGATGGAAAAGTACCTGTCAAAGCTGATGACCAGCAGATTCATGACAGAAGCATTGCTGGCCACGTAGTCAATGGAAAGCCAGAGGTCACAGGCTAAGTTCCCCAGTGCCCAGCGGTTCATAATGATGTAGGTAGTGAACAGGTTCATGGAAATGACCCCAATGATCAGATCTGCACAGGCCAGGCTTAAGAGGAAGTAGTTGTTGACTGTCTTCAGCTGTTTGTTGACCTTAAATGCCACAATGACAAGAATGTTGCCAATGATGGTTACCAACGCCAGGAAGCCTGTTAAGAATGCAATGAAGACCACTTGCCAGACGGTGTGACCCCCCAGAGGGTCGCTGGAGGTGTCATTTGAGGAGAAATTCCCAGCTGCTTGTGAAATGTTGTAGCTGCCCAAGTGAGTGACTGTCCCCAAAGGCAGCCCTGCCTCTGAGGAACTGTGCACCCAGGAAGAGCTGATGTTGGGAAATAAAGGCGAGGTGGTACTGTTACTGTGCAAGGTCATTGTGACTCTCTGACATAGTCTGGGGAGAAAAGAGAAAAGATGAAGTTAGGACAGATCTTTGTCCTTTTTTAGTGTTTTCTTTGGGGAGCTTACACATATATTTTCATATATATATATTCTTTTAAAGATTAAATTTGATCTTTGAGCATTACATATAATTCATACTAAATACTATCAACCCCAGTTTCTCTTAATTCTCTCCCACTCCTGTCTACCTGCCCCTTCATCTCCACAAATCTTTTCCTGTCTACATTTCTGTTTTGAAGGAGGGTTTCAGTCTGTAACCCAAGCAGGTCTGGAACTCACTCCTTAGCCCTCATACTCCTGTCCTTTCTGCCTCAGCCTCCGGAGCTGGAATGAGGCGTGTACCACGCTTGGTTTTGTATGGCTTACGTTTAGGATACGTGTTACAAGACACAAACTTCAAAGCAGCTGTCTGTGATCAAGTGAATTCTCTGGTGTGAAGGGCAGGAGTCAAGGGCATGCCAGGCTTGATTTGTTCAAGGCAGAATAATTAGCAAAGGACTCGGCCTTGGTGCTTTCCCTCACATGTGTACATACTTTTCGTGGAACACTGACATCAAACAAAACAGAGTCTGGACTCCTCTGATTTACTTACTTCTCTCATTCTCACAGGGGAGAAAGATCAAATGCTTATATGGCAATTATTCAGCCACAGAGTTACCTTCATCCTGCTTGATAAACGGATGTGAGTTATTTGCATTTTATCTACCTGATAAAATGATGAACATTTTAGACATCTGAGACTTCAGAAATAAGCAACTTGAAGGTGATACCAGCTATTTAAGCCTTACTGGAATGATCCAACCCAACCCAAAGCAAGAGAGAAAATAGTGTCTATCATTTCATATAATACTGTCTTTTTATTTTCATCCTTATTTATTTAGAAACAGGGTCTTATGTAGCTCAAACTGGTCTCAAACATGCTATGTAGCCAAGGATGTCTTTGAATTCTTACCCTTCTGTCTCTAACTCTGGAGTGTAAGTATTAAAGGCATGAATCACCACACTTAGGATAATTGGGCCTGGGCAGCCTACCAGGGCTTTCTGCATGGTAAGAAGGCACTCTTCTAACTTAGCTACATCCTTAGCTTGTAACACTGTGTCTTTAAAACATTTTTGAAATATGTAATATACTGGTTTTTAAAAATAACATTTGATAGCATGCTCATTTCTTAAATAATTTCTGAAGAGCCTAATCTTTCCAGGGTCTCGTCCCCTGCAAAGGTTCTTGGTCACAGTAGTTAAGTTTTCCTTCTTTTCCCCCAGGTTTGCATGGCGGCCCTGTTTATAGCCCATCTTTCACCAACCCCAACCCCACTCTGCACCACACATTGACATCCATAGCAACTTGTAGGGCCCCTTGCCACTGTGGCATGGTCCAGGGCTCTGTCTCACGGGGACTGATCATGTTGTGGTATCTTGTTTTCTTATGACAGCCATGCTGATTTCATTACAAATAATACCCAGAAATCCCAAGGCTTCTAATCTGCCATCTTTTATCTTTCCTGTTAAGGGGTGACATAGTAGATGTCTGTGATTTGTCACTCTTTCAGCTATTTTTTTGTCCAGCCTGATACTTTCCAGCATGTTTTGAGACAGGCATTTGCCACCTGACCCTGAGCCCTCGGCCACAGTAATGGACTTGACACATATACAAGCAAAGATGATCAGTTTGGTGAATTCATATGGATGCTGGAAAAAGAGAAAGTCTATCATCTTTGGGGGTGCTGGATTCTGTTCACCACCTGTGTATCTGTGTGCAAAATCTGAGATATAAGTGAAGGCAAAGGAAAGGTGAGGGGCAGGAGCAAGATGGAATGGGATCCAAGATACAGTCTGAGGTGGTTCTTTCAAAACTAGGTATAGTTATTCCTAAGTCAACAGAACTGCCTTAACCTTGGTTATATAACCAAAAGTTCCCTTTGTCTCTTGGGTGATTGAAGGAAGGCTTTGATTACCCACAACTAAAGGTTCTTGATTAATCTATTTGGTTAAAGTAGCAAGTGGATAGTCTAGACTAGTTTTGATATCTAACATTTAATTTGAGGATTATAGTTAAAAAATTGTATTAGAAATTTTTGTTAAAACAAGTGGATTTGAGCAGCTCTTACCACACATGTAACATATATAAATTCTTCAGTAACATATATAAATTCGTGTCATTGTAGAAACCATTCACTCTCTTAATATGTTGTGAATGTCAACTATACAAAAAGGAATTGCTTAAAATTTTTTATTACAGTTATTTATTTACTTAGCTTCTCGTATATGTGATATATGTGTTGTGGGTACATATGCCACTGTGCATGTGTGGAGGTCAGAGGACAACTTGGGGGAGTTGGTTCTCTCTTTCTACCATGAGGGTCCTGGGAATCTAACTCAGGCTATAAAGCTTGGCACAAAGTGCCTTTACATCCATCTCACTGACTCTTGAAATTTGTTTTTAAAAAGTAAAAATTGATTGGAAGTAAAGAAAAATTAATTTGGTTATAGTTGGCATCAGTACATCTCATTAAAACCACGTCTGGCTGTAAGCCGCTGTGATTGGTCTATGGAATCCAGGAAGTCCCAGCCTCTGTGATTCCATAACTGGGAGTGAAGAAATAAAAAAAAATCTTTTTAAAAATCAGAAACTCATGAAGGCAATAAGAAACCCTTTCCTGTAGACAGTCATATCTTATTACGTAAATTAAAAAACAACTGGATTTGTTCAGTTGACCAATTAGGTATCAAATAATGTAAGAAATTTAGAAATAAGGCTCATGTCAGTTATTTTCTGTTAGTTCCTTTTATTCTGCTTGTCTGCAAAACACCACACTCCTAGGATCTATTCTGGAAAAGTGAGACAAAATTCTCAATTTTTAAAATTGTAAACTAATTGGAAAGTCTAAGTTACTTCCTGCACCCCAGAAGTCTAAATTAATTCTATTTCTTTAGAATTTTTTTTTTATTAAACTTGTTTCCATTTGTGTGTTTTGCTTGTGTGTATGTGCATGATCTGTGTGCTTGGCATCCATGGAGGATAGATGAGGGTATCGGATCCCCTGGAAGTGGAGTTACAGATGGTTGCGAGTCAACACATAGATGCTGGGAATCAAACCCAGGTCCTGTGCAAAAGCAACAACTGCTCTTAACCACAAAGCCATCTCTCCAGCCTCTAGTTCTACTTCCATATTCATTATTCTTTTTCTTATAATGATCATGGAAACCTTAGCAGTCTGCAACCATGTTTTTGAAAGACCGGCTACCTAGCATTTCTTCTTTTTTAGAATACATCATTTTCAGGGCTTGTTTTGGGCCTCTGCTTTGGACATGAGTGTCTGTTTTCTGTCATAGTTCATGACAGCACTCCACAGCTGTCTTCATGAATGGGAAGATCGCATCCGGCCACTAGGTGGCAAAGTTGACTCAAAGAACAACTTCCGTGTTAGAAGATGCCTAGGCAGCAGGCTGTCCCTGAGCTTAGTTCAGTCATGCGGGCGGAGGAGGATATCAAACAGGGTGGACAGGGCTTTGCAATCAAACATGTCTTTAAAGGGAATCAAACTTGTGAACTTAGCCCTCGTATTCATTTCCAGCTGTGAGGAGGAGAGATGTTGCCTAATATGGTACAACGGTTCTTGTTGTGAACAAAACATTTCCGAATGCCAAAAGGGGGATAAAATTCCACTTAAAAAGGAGAAAGCTTGTTTTCAAAAAGACGATGTATCAGACTGCCTCCCTGGTTGCTGCCTTTCATAAGCTTTTATTCGACGTGACAACAAAGATGTAAGATGCTTGGAAAAGGCCTCACGTCAGTACCGCTGAGGCCTGGCGTCGGCTCCTGAAGTTACATAGTTTACCTTAAAAACAAACATCTAAGTTGGATGACTGTGGATATCCAGGAGCACCTTTCGAGCCTCACATTTTTTATTAGTCTTTTTAGAGAAACGGAATGATTTAGTAAAAAACAAACATGAGTAGTTCTTTTTAAATATTAGTAAGACCCAGAGAGGGTTAGTGCACTGTCCCCAGCGTGTTCTTGGAGGAGAGAAAATCTTTCAAATCGAAGACTCGCTCACTGTCTTTCTGCATTCTGAAGGTCATTCAGTGTCATTCGCTCTGGCCGCCATGCTTTTGTGGTGGAAGAGAAGAAGCCACACTTTGAGAAAACACCCCTTGATCTTACACAACCATGGAAACACTTTTGCTTAAAGATCTCCCAGGGGCCTGAGAGGTGGCTCGTGGGTAAAGTGCTGGCCGCACAAGCACAAGGAGCTGAGTTTGGATACCCCAGAATCCAAGTAAAAAGGGGGTGCCACAGTGCACGCCTGTAATTCCAGCTCTCCTAATGGTGAGATGGGAGGCAGACAGGAAAATCCCCGGAAGCTTGCTGGCCAGCTAGCTTACTATACACAGTTGCAGAATCATAAGGGACTCCGTCTCAAGCAAGGCAGAGGGTGAGAACTGAAACCTGGGGTTGTCCTCTGACCTCCCCATGTGCCCCGTGGCACGTGTGCACCTGGGCTCACAAACATGAGCATGTATGCATACACATATACAACCATGTATATAAAATACGTATGCACACATAAAAATAGGAGAAAAAAAAACTTCTAGTGAAAAAAAATCTCTACAGTTTGGACTGAAGATTTAGGATATATCAACACACATACAGCAAGGTCACCTAGTGAAGACTACTCATTTGGCCCACTATTTACGCTATTGCTACTAACACATTAGACTCCTTACGCTTCTTTAAAGGTCCATACTTATCAGACTATCTGTCTTTATAACTGCCAGTCATGTTCCACATATTTTTCCACACCCCAACTGATACATATTTGTACACACACTAAGTTTGAAAAAAAAAAAAAACAGAAGCAGTGTGAGGTAGACAGAGGAAGTCCTGCCACAGCACCTGAGAGTCAGGAGATGTCCCCAACACCAACACCTGGCAGGTCATGGAGCCCTCTGATCTTGCTTCCTTATTATAGAAAAATGCAGAATATAATACCTGAGGATCCGATAGAAATGATATAAAACATCCAGCATAGCAAGCCTCTTCCACAGCAGTTTCTTAAAAATGTTGGGATAAATTGAATACTCTTCCCTGACTGGTTATGGAATGGCCTTGTCTAAGACTTACGAAAGCTCACTTTTTGTTGAGTCTAAAGGGATGCCTCTCACTCCAGGAGGCTTTTCCCCTGGGGGACATTTGGCAATGTCTGGAGCTGTTACTCCTGTAACAACCTGAAGAGAATGTGTTCCTGGCATCTAGTGGGTAGATGGCAGGGATGCTGCAGACACAGGACAAAGAGCTGTCTGGATGCAAGCATCCATAAGGCTGCGAGGGACAAACCCTGGCACAAACAGAGATGAAAGGGGTTCAGAAAAATGTCATAATACTCTGTTTTGCCAGGAAAAAGATCTGGAAAATATCCTGGTACTCATTAAGGTGGCAAACTTCAATTCTCTTCAAGAATCAGCTCTGGGAGTGTGGAAGCAGCTTAGTCACATGTTTGCCTTGCAAACCTGGAGACTTGTCGTGTATTCTTCAGGACCATGCAAGGGAAGCTAGGTGTGGTTACACATACTCTTCACCCTAGTTCTGGGAGGTGGATTCCTTGGGCTTCTTGGCCACCAGTCTTGCCTTACCTCAATGAGTTCTAGGCCAATGAGAGACTGTGTGTCAAAAAGAAGGTGGGGTTGGTGGTACGGCTCAGAAGCAAAGGCACTTGCCGTACAACCCTGACAACCTGAGTTTGATTCCTGGGAACCATGTGAAAAGCCAGATGCAGTGATTTACATCCGTAACCCCTGGCCCAGCCCTCCCAAGGTGAGAACTGAGGTGGACGAGTCAGGAGAATCAACTGGAAACTATCGTATGCAGGGCAAGGGCAGAGATAACCAAAGAGACCCTGCCTTCAAAACAAGGTAGGGGGGCTGGAGACATGAGTCAGCAGTTAAGAGTACCTGCTGCTCTTTCAGGGGACCTGGGTTCAATGTTGAGTACCAACACAGTGGCTCACAGCTGTCTGAGACTCCAGTTCCACAGGGTCCAGTGACTCTTCTGGACACTGGAGGTACCAGGCACATACAACCTGGTACTCATGTATACACATAAAATAATGAAATAAAAAAAAAAACCCAAGGTAGAAGTAAAGAACTCTTGGGAAGGTATTCTCTGGTCTCCACCTGTACACTGTAGCACTTTTGCACCCCCACACATGCACACATAGTGACCCCCACACATGCACACACAGTGAAACGAAACAAAACTCAAGGTGGATAGCACCTGAAGGACCACACACATGCAGAACCCAGGACACCACACAGGCAGGCTGGCTCCTCAGTCTAGGCAAGCACTTCAGTCATGAGCAAACGTAAATTTCAAACAATACGTGTTTATAAAGCAGAAAGTAGGAGCCCAGTCCTATTGCACTGGCCCTTGTTCCCAGGCCCCTGAGGTAACCACAGACGACAGTTTACTCCGTAAGTAAATATTTGTTAGGGGAATGGAGTGTCCTTCCAGAATGTGGTCTTCTGCAGAATTATACATGTGTGTTTCAAGCATTTATTTCATGTCAGGCACTGTTGTACCCATATGTATTAAGTCATTCAATCCTTGCCTCCGTACTGTGAATTGAGCCAATTACTTAATTGTCACTTGAGAAGATGGAGGTATTAAGAAGTCTAGTGGTGGCCAGGGTCATACAGCTCCTAAGAGAAAGAATTAAGAGTTGATTCAAGGGCTGGAGAGAGAGCTCAGTTGGTCACAGGCTTCCCATGCAAGTATAAAGAACTGAGTTCCATGCTCAGAATCTATGTAAAACATCTGGGCTTGGTGGTGTGTGCTTTTAATCCCAGTCCTTGGGAGGTGGAGACAGGTGGCTTCCAGGAGCTCTCTGGCCAGTCAGTCTAGACTATCTGTCATGTTCCTTGTCAGTGAGAGACCCTGTCTCAAAAAAACAAGGTAGAGAGCTCCTGAGGAACAAGATGTGAGGTGCATGTGTGCAAGCTTATGTGAGTATGCATGTACACACACACACACACACACACACACACACACACACACACACACATTCAAGGCAAATTCACCAAAGATTTTGTTCCTAACCACCCAACAGTGTTCACTCCCTAACTTTCTTTTTCTCTCACTTAACAGTATGTTACAGACATTGTTCTTATTCAGTGCAAATAAGCCTTAGTGCCACACATGTTTGGAAAGGAACAAGGGACTGTCCAGGATTCAGTAGTTGGCACACCATGTCCTTGGCTCAAGTGGAATTTCCAGGGCAGCAGAGTGCATGAGAGACTGTGTTTGCTAAAAACTCTTCTAAATGAAATGTTGCAGAGCTCAGCATCAGTGAGGCCAACACAAATCTCAAAAATCCTTCCAAAAATAAAATAGCTGGTTTCCAGAACACTTGCTCCTCACTAGATCCTTACTGTGTTAGTAGGGAATGGAAGCCTAATGTATCAGATTCTCCTGTTTAAACGAACCAGAAACCCATCGTTGGCTCCACATTCCACAACTGAGCAGCAGATCCAAGAGATATGGCTAGATATGAAAGGATTCAGATGAAGCAGATGATGGACCAGGAACTTACAGCTGCATTCATTAAACACCAAGGGCATGGGCAGACTGTGATTAAAATGTAAAGCATAAATTAAATTCCTTAAAGTTGATATGTAAGCATTAAAGATGGGAGTTTCACTGCTGAAAATACTATCTGTGGAAATGAGAATAGAGAAATTTGTGAGAACCAAAATAAAATAATAATAAAATGTATATTTTGGCAGTGCCAGTGCCATTAAATATTAGAAAACAATGACCTCTTGTTTTGAATTTCCTGTATCAACTGGAAACTAGAGCTATGCTAGTGTGAATTCTGGCCCTCTGGGACTCAGAACAAAGAGGCAAGAAAGAACGTTGAACCAGTCAAGCAAACAAACAGAAAACCAAAACACAAGAGGGATAAGACCGAAAAAAAAATTAAATACCAAAAGTGTGAAATCAATACAAACAGATTCATCCAGGCTGAAAAAGAAGAAGTCCTAACATAAGTAAATGAAGAACAATCACTGCCGTTGAATGCCGAGGTTTGGTGCCTAGAATTATCCTCAGGAGTCTCCATCAAATTGCACATGTTCTGACTGACATGACTCACCCCCCTGAGCTGTGCACGAGCATTCTGCCATGATAAATGTGTTTGTATAATATATTCTTTTCCCCTCTGAGTTCCATCGGGGCCAGGCATACGGTGCGTGGATCTACGTGTAACAAGGGGTGCACGTGCTGCAGACCTAGACACAGCAGTCTGCAAGCCACAGTGTGCACCTGCTCCCTGCTCAGGTAACTTCACCTTCTGAGGCCCCACCTCTCTCTCTCCTGGGACTGTACATGCAAGGCATAAAATTCAGTGGCTTAGGTGTGATAGAAACTCTGTCAAATATTGTTGTAGTCTATATCTTCATTGCTATTATTATTTTTTATGTTTTGTATGTGCACATGTGTGTGTTTTTGTGTGTTCACTCACAGGTGTGCTTGTCCATGTATGTGCATATGGAGGCTAGGATGTCAGGGGCTTTCTTCCATCAGTCTCTACTTTATTTATTTATTTTTTTAAAGAGAGTGTCTTTCACTGAAATAGCTTGCTATTTCAGCTAGACTGCCTGACCAGTAACTTCCAGTGATCCTCCAGTCTCCTTCCAGCCACAGGACAGTTTAAGGGTTACAGGAGTGTCTAGCCATGCTTGGCTTTTACATGAGAACTGGGGATCTGAACTCAGGTCCTCATGCTTGGGTAGCAAATGCTCTTAGCCACCAATGCATCTTTCCATGCCTATTGACTGTGTCTTGATGAGGATGGCATTCACCAGATACTGCATATAATTAACATACTGCAGCAGCAGAGTGGCCGATCTTCTATGAAGGAATTGGATTTTATTATTTGCAATTGGTAACTTGTAGATTAAAATGATTTTAAAGCCAGGCGTTGGTGGCACACACCTTTAATGCTAGCACTTGGGAGGCAGAGGCCCTCAGAATTCTGTGAGTTCAAGGCCAGCCTGGTCTACAGAGCGAGTTCCAGGATAGCCAAGGCTACATACAGAGAAACCCTGTGTTGAAAAACCAAAAAAAAAAAAAAAAAAAAAGATGTTAAAGTCCTTTGATGTCAGATTCAATGTGTTAATGTGTTACAGTGCATTTGAGACTGCACTATCATGTGTCATGCTATTTATTGCCTTGTTACATTTCTGGTTGTATAACATCACCCAGCTATAATAATCGATATTGCTTACCATATAATAAGTGTTTCCATATGCCACTCAGTATACGTCACCTAAATTCTTCAGACCAAAGCCTTATATCTCTGGAATGCAACATTTATGTATGAGGAAACCAAGACTCTGAGGGGCTAAGAAGCAGCTTGCTTAAGACACCTTTGGCTGGTTAAGTAGCAGTGGCTGGATTGTGAGTATCAGATTCTGAACTGTCACTATAACGCTCTGTGAATGGGCTAAGGAGGCCCACTCCTAGCTGAGACTCCCACCCTAAACCCCTCTCCATCCCTGTGGGCAGCTGATGGCAGGAGGGAAAGGCAATTTTAGTCAGTCTTGTGGCCCATAGTAGATTGCCCTATATCCAGTGGATGGCGCCCTATACTCATGTGCATATGGGCAGAACTAACTGGACTCCATGGAATATAAAGGAGGAGGAGGAAGAGAAGAGACATGAGATTGGGAGGGGGATGTGTAGGGGTCTGTGAGGAGTTGGAAGGGCTGCAGAGGGTCAATATGATCTAAATACATTGCATTTCTGTATAAAATTACAGAAGAATACTTAAAACTAAAAACCCAAAGCCCCTCTCCATCCCTTGAAATCCCTTCAACCAACAGGACCATGGGTTGTCTTGTACTCACTAACCACCTGTTCACTTTCACCTTTGTACACTGCCAGCTCTAACCCAGTGCTGATCTGGCTCTTCCTTCTGATGACTGAACCAGGCAAGGTGTCGAAAGAGAATTCAAAGCTCATGACCCTTCCTGAATCCCCTAAATTCTTATTTTAAAAATTATAATTAGAAACACATATGAATTGCACAGACTAACCTTGCACTACTTCTGTGCATGCATAGACTGTGTACCGGTCATGCCCATTCTTTCTGTTGGTGTTTGAGTTTAAACTCCTGGAGGCAAGTATTACCCATACTCACACCCCTGCCATCATCACGGTGCTCCTGGCTCGTTGGCCAGTCTGCAGTTTCAAACTGCATATGCTCCTGTTGTGGGCATGAGTACAAGCTCAGCTCCTCCCAGCTAGGAGTGGTCACTCAGGACCAACTGGGTAAAACATGAGCCCTTTGGAAGACTGAACAAGTGAGTGGGCCAGCTTACAGCCAGCAGTTCACTGTGGCTATGACAAAGGCCCTGCTGCTCTGCACCACTGGCCAAGTTTGGTTGAATCAGTCTTCATAAGCCATCGGTAGCATTCAGGACTGAATGGAAAAAAATCCTCTGAGCTGACTTTATCAGGAAGCAGTGTTAAGATTGTGGCTCCCTTCCCTTGATCCTGGCAAATCAACAAACCTGAGTGTGGGAAACCATTGAGATTTAGGGAAGCCAAGTAGTAAACTCCCTGGATTCTTGGTGAAGACATTGGTAAATGTGTCAGAATTGATGGCAGGCTACAGAAATCTGCCCTCTCCTGTATATTTTTCACTGTAAAGGAGTACTGGCCTCACATTGTGTCTCCATTGACTACCTAGAGCCTCATTTCAAGAATTCCTTTCAACTATGATAAATCTCCCTTCTTTTCTTCTCTCTCCTATGTCTCTCCTGAACCCTTGGTCATGTATCACAGGCCAGCCTCAAACTTACCATGTAGCCAAGAGTAGTTTTGAACTCCTAGTTTTCCTGCCTCCACCTCCTAAATACTCAGATTACAGGTATTCTCCACCATGACCAGCTAAAACACAGATTCTTCAATAAGAGGTTTTAAAATAAGATTTGTATTTCAAAATATTCCCACCAGGGGTAGATACAGACTTTGTGGAAACTGAAGCTTATGTAATTTTTCTGTCTGCTTGGTTAAGAAAATGCACATGAAATTATGAATATGAAATACCATCACTCTCTTCTCTCTCAAGAGCCCTTGTGAGGGGACTTGAAGTTTCAGCTTTATTACTTAAACAGTGAATCCTCTCCCAAGTTCCAATACAAATCTAGATGATCTAGTTGTTGTTAAGAGATAGAAAGTTTAAAAAAGTTGTGTGTATAACAAAGAAACTAGGAGTATTTGAGTTCCTGAACTAGAGGTAATAAAATTCTTTTCCAAAACATCCCAACAGATGCAAATAGAATTCTGGGTTTTCTGATGCTATAAGGGATGTGAAATGAATTCCCATGAAGTAGGTTGCTGAAGGCTTAATTAGCTTTT
Source organism: Peromyscus eremicus (assembly GCF_949786415.1). Lineage (NCBI taxonomy): Eukaryota > Metazoa > Chordata > Mammalia > Rodentia > Cricetidae > Peromyscus > Peromyscus eremicus. Next base: position 50,295,470 of record NC_081420.1, on the reverse strand, counting down.
AAGATGGTTTGTGAACCCACAGGTTCCAACTGTATGCCATCAAATGATCATATTCAACCAGGACAGAGGTAAGAGATAAAAGGAGAGTGGGTTCTCTTTGTTAGCAAGCTGGCATCACTGTGGAGCCCAGGTGAAGGGGTCCAGTTGTAAACTAAGGGAACATTAAAGAACTCTGTCACATAAGTAGTTGTTAAATGGGGATAAGGGGACAAATCAGGACAAGTAAAGAACGTGAATGGGGTTAGTTTTTCTAACAATGATAAAGAATAATTAAGAGATCACTGAGAAAATACCCTGTGGCAGGGGAGTGCTTCTGGAAGATTGTTGTTTGTGTCTGGCACTAGGTAACTCAAGTCAACACTAGTCATGTTTCCTGGAATCTAATTAGCATGTCCAGCTCTAGGTATCTACTCTGATTCCCAAAGAAAGGATAGATTCAGCCAACCTAAAATACTTAGAGATCTAGAGGTAAATGCTGATGGAATTCTCATGTGATAATCAATCTGCAAGTAATGCATATGTGATTGGATGGGCGGGAATTGAAAGGACTGCTTACAATTACAGAGTTTATTTAAGAAAACCTCTGGCCAGATGTTATACAATCCATGGCCATTGAAGGAAGAAAGTGCATAGATGACATTCAAACTGATTCCAGAAAATACTTAAATCAGATATGATAATGAGGCAGGAGAGCCAGTCCTGGGAAGCGGTCTCCATGGAAACATCTATTTCTTTCTTCCCTATGATTTTTTTAAATTAGAATACATATCCACCAGGGCTGGAGGAATCTACCTAAAAGTAATATGGCCTCTAGTATGTCTTTTTTCCAATGGTGGCAACACTTTCTGCTGGACAACCATGGCTTCAGATTTGTTTTGTGCTGAATACAACCTTAGCCTTTTCTTCTCTCGTCGCATCAAGGTTTGGCTATCAGAGAGACTTCAGTTCAAGGCCTGGGTTCTGCTTCAGGAACCAGGAACCATTCCCATCTGTTTTGCTGTTTCAAACATATCACTACCATGTGACTTCCAGTGTCTTGAAATACTAATTACGCATCATAAAAAAATTAGGAGAGCAGCTTCCATGGTTAAATGTTCTAATGGAATTTGGTTGGTCACTTAGAAACAATAATGAGAGCATTTGGGAATATCATTGAGGACGTCTTCGTTAGCAGCCTTCCTCAACAAGCTAGTGAAAAATCAGGAAGGGGTTTGTTTCTATTAGACAGATCAAATGAGGGGAGTGACCTAGGAAGAAAGGTTAACTCAGTTAACTTGGATTAGTTAACTTATTCAGCTGAGAGTCACTGTCTTCTCCTAGGATGGCTCCTATTAGGGAGCTGATGATTCCCCGTGGAGGCCCTTAAGAAAAAGCCAGTGCAGGTGATGAGTTTAGAGAGGATTAATGACTTCATCCTTGTCCATGGAAAGCCCGTGAAGGTGTGCACTGTGTTTGATTAAAGCACAACATCTTGTTGTAGTGCTTTTTGTAGGAAGTCATTGTTTGGTACTAGAGTTATCATCAAACAAGCTTATCATGTGATACTAAAAATGCAGAGATATTTAGAATAAAACCATGGAGTGACATCACTCACAAGGTAGAAGGATGATCCAGACAACCATCTCTAAGCCAACAGATTAACTCAACCACTCTACCTTGATTCAGAAGAGTGATGCCTGGACTACCCAGTATCAATGATCATAAAGTGGTTATTTTTTAGATGTGCAAATTTGAGGGCCACAGTATAGACTTGTATTCAAAATTCTGAGGATGGAGGCAAGCCATTTGTATCTGAAGAAATCTTCCATCTATCTCACCTTTAGTAGAATCCAGATTCACTCATTTACTGGGCAGCTTGGAGGCAGTTTAGGGTATTAATTATTTGTTTCTTTGAAAGTTCCTGTTAGAGTATCTTCTATGTTCCCTACAGGTTATCTTCAGGCATTCTTTCTAGTTGTCCCCCAAGTCCAGTTCTTACCAATCAAATTCTGAGCAGGCAATCAGAATATTAGGAGGTCAACAAAAAGTAAGAATCAGGAACAATAGCATAGTTCAGCAAGTCACGCCATGTCCACTGGAGACTCAGCATTTGGCTTTACTTTTCTATCTACTGCTTAAGGATGCTCCATGCATCCTTTTTGAGAATTTGATATCCTGAGATTTTGAGGAGTATTTTTAAATTGACATATATTATACATAATAATGGGTCTCATTATGAAATTTTCATACATGTATATGATGTATTTTTATTATATTCACTCCCATTATTCTCTTGTATCCACCACTCACTCTTGTTGATCCCTTTCTTCTTCCCAAGTAAATCCCTTCTAGTTTCATGGTGTGTGTGTGTGTGTGTGTGTGTGTGTGTGTGTGTGTGTGTGTGTGACTCAGTGAGCTTCATTAGGGTTGTTTAAAGGAGCATGTGAACCTTACCAGTGCTTATACCACTGAAGAAAATCTCTCTCTCCCCCATCAACAGTTAAATGTGTATTTATTTTTTCTCTCACAATTGTGGCAGTCACAAGTTCAAAATCAAAGCATTCCTAGGACCATGCTTCCTCCAAAAACCTTAGGAGGGTTTCCAGTCTGCCTGTTCTGTTTCCAGTGGCCTGACCACACTAAATCCAATCCCAGACTCTCTAAGCACACTGCCTCCTCTCTCTCCCTTCTTTGTGTGTATCTGATGGAGACACTTGCTATTGGGTTTAGGGCCATCATGGATAATCCAGGATAATCTTGTCTCAAGCTCCTTTATTTGATTACATCTGCAGATTCTTTTTGCAATATGGTCATAGGATTAAGGGTTGGAATATCAACCCACTACAGTCAATATAACAAAAATGTAAATGTGCCGGTTTTTGGATAATAGAACTTTCGCCATAAGTGAGTGCTTGTTGATGCAGTTTATCTTTTCATATGATAAATACATTTCCTTCAGAAGTGTAGGTAAGTGCCGTTTTTTTTTCAAAATTGAAATTAGAGATGTTTTTAAAAGACATACACTTTCAATACCCTTTCCCCAACAAACTCCTAAAAGACAAGAAGATTAGAGGTGGGGGTACTTACACAAACATAAAATATAAGTGTCAGAGAAGCAGATTTAATCGGTTAACTTATTCATATGCTTAAACAAGAACTAATTTGCTGCACATAATTTGTTCAGCATAACAGCTGAACATGAACCCAGAGCTAGACTCCATGGGCTCAAATACACATGGTAGTTCTGTGCTTTGGGGCAAGTCATTTCATCTCTGTGTGCTTTACTTTCTTCACCCTGAAGATATGGAGAAAGAGGACTACGTGCATGTGGAATGGAGAGGGTGAAAGGGATGAAGATAGTTGTTAGAACGCTCAGCTCACAGCGTGCAAATGGCATTTGCTTAAATATTTGTTACAACCACAATGACCTCTGTGAATTCTTGAGATGATCCAGACAAAGAAAACACTGCATTCTGTTAGATAAGAAAAGGAATTTAAAAAGCCCTCCCCCCACCCAAACAAGTGGACTTAACTGTGATGCTGCTAAAGAAATAATCAAGGTGCAGAGTTGGTGTAAGTATGGGTACATAGTGTGTGGGACTACTTCATATAGTACTAGACAAAGATGACTCTGCAAAGAAGTGATATTTAACTCAAGGATTAAAGGGTTAAGAAGTGGCATTAGATCTCCCAGGGGAGTATTTGTCTGAATAAACTAGATTGCTTCACATTTTATAGGCACGAATCCAGGAGCAAAGGCATCATGCCGCAACGTCACCGAGGGGATGCTGCCTTTTGCACATTTCAACAGAACCTAGTCTGTGGGGTGGAAACGTGCAGGGGAATCTGGTTGTAAAGAATATTCCTCACACAGGAGCAACTTGCAGATGTGGTTCTTAACCTACTAGACTTAAGATGATCCTTCAGGAAACATGGAGAGAATCTCCTGACTGCTAAGAGAAGCCCCAGCCTTGAGGACTCCCCAAGAACATAAATCAAATATGGGGGTCTTTATTTCACTTTATCTCCACAGATTTTTTTGAGCAGTCACTTCATTCTGTGCATCAGGTGCCACATAGTGCATGCTTTCTCTCATAGGCAGGGTCCAGAGTTTGGGGAAGAAATACTTGAAAGTAAAAGGAGGACTTAAGTAGTAAGAGTACTTAAGTGGAAGAGTAAGGGGAGCAGCACAAGTGGTGGTGGTGGGGGGTGGAGAAACAAGAGAGGGTGAAGATAACGGAAGTCCATGGCACACATGAGTGCCAATGTCATAGTGAAACCCATTATTTTGAACAACGAATACCTGCTAAATAAATGAGCTTAAAAATCTTGCGTGGTTTCGATCTGTGTTTGCTTGAATGTGGGAGTGCTAAGCCCAGGGATGCAGAAGACTGACCAGCCCAGTGTCTGAGGCACAGAGAATACCCTGTGTCAAATGATCAATGTGACCACCAGAAAAACTCTACATTCAAAGCCAGATAAAAATGACATGACAAATAGCAATCGCTTGCAGGCTGAAGCAGCTGCCACTCATTAGCATACGATGTGGGGCGAGCAGTTATCTGTTCCTGGTAGGCTGCAGTGTTCTCATGGGTAAAATGAGGACACAGAAGGACACGGGCTCTTCTCCAGCTGTAATTCTGCAGAACTGGGTGTCTCTGAATCCGCTAACTGCACTTGAACTGCCTGTCTTAATTTTCCAGCTCCCTGATCACCTGTGGGCATGAGGCCAGGCCTTTTCAGCCCCCCCCCCCCATGTCCACAGGTCTAGAACATTACAAATGACCCAGTTCTTAGTCCTTCTAGGAAAAACAATGTATGGGGCTGGAGAGATGGCTCAGTGGGTAAGTGTGGTTAACATGCAAGCCTGTCAGCCAATGAACTTAACAATGGAAGGACAGAACTGACTCCTGAAGAGTCCTGTCCTCTGACCTTCAAGAGTGCTTGGTAGCATGGGTACACCTGAGCATGCGTGCCCATGCTGCCCACCCCTCTCCCCCATGCCGCGCACACACACACACTCACACACAATAAAGGTTAAAAAAGAGAAGCAGTTAGAATTCTAGTGTAAAACTTGGCCTTAAACAACTCACTTGAAATAGTTATTCAAAGGGCAAAGGAAGCAGATGGTTACATGTGAGTTCCAAGCTAGTGGGCTTGGAACCCTGAGGAACTTAAAGTAAATGCCGGAGATGCTGGAGATGGTTTCAGATCAGGAAACTGGTCCAAGTTTGACTGAGGAGATGTGTGAGCTGATGATGGATTATCTGATGACCCGGGTGTTCAGTGGATGAAGCCTCAATCATGTTGTCATTTTGTTCTATTTCTCTAGCCATTTCTTTCTCCTCTTACTTCTTCTCCTTAGGTTGATCAGGGGCAGGTTTAGCAGTGGCACAGTCTCTTCTGGTCCTGAGCGGGGCAAGTTTTTATTCAGCACTCACCACTGTCCTTATTGCTGAATGGCTTGGGCTCTTCCTTCTCAGGGGGCAGCCAGAATTTCCTCATTCTCTTCCTGTGAACTCAACAGGCTGTCGTGCAGACAGATAGCACCAGACAGATGTTTGAAACTGTCCAGGGTCCTCAAAAATTGATAGAGTTCTAAAGATGCTCAGTTGATGCTCTAACTGGGGAGGAGGGTCTTTCTAGGATGCCGAGTACAGAGACAGGGAGCAGCACTGAGTGTGGAGGGAAGTGTGGTGGACTGGCTTTGCTCTGGGCCCACCAGTACACCTTAAGAGGACAGGAGGGTCAGATGGCAGGCACTGGCCTCTTCCTTCTCCTTCATTAATCCTGGCTTTTTCACCTAGAGCACTCCAGAGCTGAGCCTACTCACTGCTGAGGACAGACCTGTGCCCTGTGTTTGGCTCAGCCAATTCACTGGGGATCTTCATCCTTAATTTAACAATTCTTGGCTTCTTTGCCTGGGGGATTTTCAAATCAAATAAGCCTTACAGATTCCCAGATAGCTTAGCAAATAGAAGCAATGCAAATGTAGTTTCTGAGATGGCACATGGCTCCAATTGGTCAAACCTGGATAGGACAGCCTGTTCAGGAGACCTCATGAAGTGATTCCCCCTGGGATGTTCCAGGCAGTGCTGCCTAGGTGGGCCAGCAGTACCCACACCACCTGAGAGCTAGCTATGTGCGTTCTGGGCACTGGATCTGCTCAGTCCAAAGATCTGAGGGTGATTGTCAGGAAAAGGTGCTACAAGCAGCCCTCCTGTGCTTTCGGTGCACAAGTGTTTGAGACCTCTTAGGGTGCAGGAGTCTGGTTTCATTCCCTGTGTGTTCCCTCTACATATGCCACTCTCGCCCCAAACATTCCTCCTCATCTTTCATGGCTATCTGAGCAAGCCTAGGAGTCGCTACTGGTACCCTCATGTGGCAATGCTGCACTAAACTGCACTTGAATTGACTAATCTGCCAGCTTCCTGAGTTCCTGTGGCTGAAGCTGGTCCTCTGCATCCCCTTCTCTCATCCCTCATGTCTGACAAGCAGTGTGGCAGAGTCATGATCAGATATAATCAAATTATATACATGTATGTATACCTGTGTATACAAATATCAATATGTACATATATGAGACATTTTATAGGGGCTAGGGAGATAGGCCAGTTGGTAAAGTGCCTGCTCTGTAAGCATGAGGACCTGAGATCAATTCTCAAAAACCATGCAAAAAAGCTAGGTGTGGTGGCACATGCTTAGAATCCCAGTGCTGAGGAAGTGGAGGCAGGTATGTGGCCCCCTGGCCAGCAAGTGTAGCCTAATTAGTGAGCCTCAGACACCAATAAGAAACCCTGCATCAAAAAACAAGGTAGACAACTTCTGAGGAATGACACCTGAAGATATTCTCTGTCCTCCACAATCACACACTTGTACACATGCACTCCACATACATCTGTACTGGTACATGCATGAACACACACAGACATATATGAAGTATTATATATATATATTCTAAATACTTAATAATGCAAAGATATATGTATCTACTGGACATCAAAAAGAGTCATCCTTTATTAGTTTTTGTTAGAAAAAGTCTGGATTTCTTTTTTCTGCTCATGGAAGGAGGCATGAAGTAGCCAGTCCATCCCTGGGTTTGAATTTTCTGTGTGGTGTTAAGAAATTCAATTTGTGGTTCTTAGCCCCAATCTATTCATCAGTAAAATGGAGACATCTCACTCTTTTGCAGGAGTCTGGGAAATTAGAAACAGATCTGCCACACACCAGGCGTTAACAGTTGAGCTGATGCCGCTATTCATCAATTAGAGTTTATTTACTATGGAGTTGAAAGCAATTAATTGTATTCTTCTGGAAAATGGGACAGTGGCACCTCTGAAGTATGCAGCCTACTATAGAATCTGAAGGGAAAATGCTTTGGCATTTCAACATCTAAAGCTGTCCATTATGTTCGGGAGAAGAGACTATGATAGAATCTGTCACCAGGACCTGAATTATTTGTGAGTGCCTTTTATAGATTAAGACTCCAAGTTAGGACGGTGGCTTTTGCTGTTTGTGTTTCAGCCAGTGAGCCCTGGCAATTTCAATTAAATGTGCTTCATTTTCAGCAAGCCTTTTAACGCAGAAATTTCCCAGACATTTTACACCTTGCTCTCCATGTTAAGATGCCAACTGTGACTCACAGAAGGGGACAACAAAATGACATTTATGTCTTCTCCTGAGGGCTGTTCAATAAGCAGATGACTTCTTGCAAATGCTCCTGCCTTGTGCAAGCGCTTTGGCGAGCCAGTAAGTAAAGCAGGTAAAAAAGCAAGGGTGTTGCACTGAGCACCACAGAAACCCGAGGGAGCTAACTGTATAACAGCCACCACAAAACTCCTTCTGGCTTTCTGGGTTTGCTGTTGACTCCCATCTTGATACCACCTGGACAGAGTGCTCAATGCTGATCGATGGCATTCTCTTTCCCAGGATGTATATTTGAGACTGGAAATAGTGGTCAGTGGCTTAGTGGAGGCTCCGCTCACGCAGAGTGGTGATGTAACTATGCGTGCCATCTGCTCCACAGGTTTTATAGAATGGGGGTGGGGGAGAGGGAGGGAGGGAGAGAGACATAGGGAGACAGAGAGAGAGAGAGAGAGAGAGAGAGAGAGAGAGAGAGAGAGAGAGAGAGCAGAGGCAGAGATAGAGACAGGGAGAGGGGCAGAGAGTGAGAGAGAGACAGAGAGACAGAGAGACACAATGACAGAAAGAGATAGACAGAGAGTAAGAGTGAGTGTGTTAGTCTGGAGAGGAGATCTAGGTTTGGCCAAGACACAGTCCTATTGACGACCAAATGGCTTCGCACATCCCAGTCAGGTCCCACAGCAATCTGGCCCTGTGTTTTCTGAGCTACCTGGCGAGCACTTCAGCAGTTGCCTTACACTGCCCTGCTTGGCTTTTGAAAGTGATACCACATGAGCTGTGGGTGGTGGTGTATCAGTGATATACACTAACAATACTTTATCATTTAGAAATAAGATAAAAATGAAGGATAGGTGTTCCTCATATCCTAGTCACACAATGAGATCACTGAAAAGGAAACTGGATATTCAACCGACTCTACCAACGGAGCAAGGACTGCCAAGACCTGAGCAAATTCACCGTCCTTCAGTTCAATTTTAAGTAATGAACAATAGTGAAAGGATTTGGCATGTTACTATGGGAGGGATACAGATCTCAGCTTTGTGTGTGCATGTGTGCATGTGCATGCATGTGTGTGTGCACGCATGAGTACAGGCACATGTACATACATGTAAAGGCTAGAGGCTTCCTATATTATTACTCTCCACCTTGTTTGGGGCAGAATCTTCCACTGAACCTGGAACTCACAGATTTGGTGAGACAAGCTGACCACTGAGCTCCAGGGGTCACCCTATTTCTGCCTCTCCTGTTGTAGAATTTACTTTGTGTGCCACCGGGCCTGACTTTTCACCTGGGTGCTAGAAATTAAACTCAGGCTCCTGTGCTTGTGTGGCAAGTGACTGAACCATCTTCCCATTTCCTGGAACTCAGCTTTTTGACATCTCCTATCTCCATAATCCAAGGACTAATCAAATACTGAGGTTGTTATTTATTCCTTTTGTGATATTTCATAAGCTGTTCTCAAAGATGGGGCAGTAATACATGTTCTGATTTTGAGATGTGGAGCAATGAAATGTAAATTATTTTTTCTTTAATTCATTTGACTGTGTCTAACAAGAAACAACATAATGTGCTATGTAGAGAACTGTTAACTATCCCATCTAATATTGACCTGTGATTACTCATCTTTTTTGACATCATATGTCAGAAATCAAAAATAGGAAGACCAACACTTTGGCATGATGGACACAAGCCAATGATGTCTGCATAACATTAGTTTAAAGACATAGCCATCATGGTCAATATGAGACCTGGATCAATTAGGTCTAGGTTTTTCTACAATTCTACAGAATAGGGGTTGGCTGTGGATCAAATCCAGCATGAAACTTTATTTTGTTTCTCAATGACCAGCTGGTTGAGAATGACTTTTATGTCTTTAAATGGTTGAGAGTAAAGTAAAAAGAATAGCATTTTGAGATACATGTTCAATATGTGAAAGTTCACTTTGACTACCCATACACAGTTTCTTAGGACATGGGAAGCCCATGCGTTCAGATGTTTACTGGAGTCATTTTTCACTGAAACACAGCTAAATTTTGTATCCAAGACAAGATGACGGCACATCCTAAAATACTTCCTCTCTTGCCTTTTACAGAAAATGTTGGCCAGACCCTGCTGCAGACTGCTCAGTTCTGAGGCAGTTATCGGCTGTCAGACACATCGGTCCCCATGGGCTGGAATCACATGTACGACATCAGTGTCCTTACTGCCTCATGAGACATAGTACTTTTTACAAAGGTGTCATGAAAATATATTGGTCAAATGATAGAATTGTCCACCACTCCCTTTTGAGCATTTTCCTTGACATAAAGACAAAAGTTGTAACAGACGGACCTTACCCTTAGTCGTTTGCTGAACCAGGGGCATTATGCACATAAATGTGTGTGTGTGTGTGTGTGTGTGTGTGTGTGTGTGTGTGTGTGTGTGTGTATGTGTAAATGAAAGCATACATAAAAATGTATCTAAAAGTAAACTAAAGGTGTAAGAAGTTATGAAAATGACTCTTACACAGAGTAAAGTTCACACTAAGTTCAAAACCAATTCCATCGTGCAGTTTCGGGAACCTGGGAAGCCCCTTTGCCTTCTTGAGATTCAATTCCTCAGCTATAAAATGGGATAAAACATAATTCTAAGGGTTCCTGTGAGGATAAACTAAGAGGATGGTTGTCAAATGCTTAGTCTTGGGGCGTTAAAATTATGACAGTCCTCATGAATGATGAGTTCAAGAAATTTCCAACGTCCAATGAAAGGGGTGTGGATCCTGATGTCATGCTCAGGTACTGTGAGGAGAGCTGGAGGACAGGGAGGGGCTGGATATGGACCAAAAGGAACTAATTACTGGCTCTGAGAGAAAAGCTGGGGATATGGAGGTTCAGGGCACCTACAGAGAAGTGGGAAAGCCTAGCAGGAGTGTGCCTGGGGCTGGAGGTTCTTTTGGGGGGCAGTGAAAAGACTGGAGTGTCAGAGATAGTGACCTGTGCACTCCACCTCACTCCTGCCTTCCGAGGTCTCAGCATCATCTGAAAACAACACAGATCTGCTAAAGGGCTTCCAAGAAGGAATGATTTTGCCAAGTAGGATTTAGGAAGCTTCCCTTCTCATGGCTATGTTCCCAGTGGATCTTACCTTCTGCATCATTCTAACATTCTAACTCTGTGTGTGTGTGTGTGTGTGTGTGTGTGTGTGTGTGTGTGTGTGTACTTGTGCATGGGTACACATGTATGCTTGTGTGTACATTTGTGTGTGTGCACGTGGAGTCCAGAGGTCACCCTCAGGGATCATTTTTCAGGAGCATCTACCTTTTGTTTGAGACAGGGTCTCTCATTGGGACCTAAGACTCACGATTAGGCTAGGCTAGGCTGGGATCCTGGTGTCTGTGTGTCCTGGTGCTGGCATTGTAAGGACACATCACCATGCTTGGTGGGGCTACTGGGGGTTCAAACTCAGGTCCCCCATGCTTATGCAGCAAGTGCTTTATTTCCTGTCTCTGCAGCTCCTACCATATCATCACTGTGCCAGTGACTTTAGTCAAGATTTGAGTATCCCATGGACAGCTGTCCCTACCTAGTAGGAGCATGCTACAAGTATGTTCAAGCAGAGAGTCATCTCCTAGCTCTTGGTTGTGTATAAATTTTAGAAAGGAAAAAAAAAATGAACTTGGAGAGTTGTTCTGCAAAACTTTAAAAGCTTTAAAAACTTTAAAGCTGAACAAGAGAAACTTTGTGGAAAACAGTGTTTTGTGCAGGTGGCTTTGTGCTCTGAGGGACTCGGAGCCTGCTGATATTTGAGGTCTGCTCATGACATCTATCACAGCATGTAGATTACTTAAAAAAAATAAGCATGATGCTAAAAATATCCCACAGTCTAGCCTGACTGCAGGCTGTCAGAATGTTATATTCTGATTTTTATACTGCCTGCTGATATTTGGACGTTTTCACAAGTGTAATGTTTACCATTATTCTGTTTTTCTTTATGAAAGTTGATTGCAGATGAATACGGCTCGAGGAAGCCTGCCTCAAGACAGGATCTGTGCTGCATCCCGCCATTTCTCAGCTGCTCGGAAGAAGTCATTCTGCCTTAGTTACTCATCTGTGGAGCTGACTTTGGTTTTGGGCTCTCTTACCCATGGAGGGAGCAGATGTCCCACTTTCCATGGGGAAGTGCCAATTCCAGACCTTGTCATGTTGCTCTATCTGTTGGGTATGATTAGTGTTGCGATCAGATGCAGAACATTGGAGTTTCACCCCCCCTTCCCACATCTGTGTGAGCACATGTGTACATGTGGGTGCTAGAGGTCAGCTTAAATTCCTCCAGATATCTTCTTCCTTGTTTTCTTGAGACAGAGTCTCTCATATTTAGCTAGAACTTGTTGATTTAGATAGACTAGCTGGTCAGTAAGCCTCAGGGATCGGCTTGTGTCTGCTTCCCTAGCACTGTGCCTGGCTTTATGTGGGTTCTGGATCTGAACTTAGGTCCTTGTGCAGCAAACACAGACTGAGCCATTTCCCCAGCCTCATATCTTATTATCTATTTTCAGAATTCAGTCCACTCAATTGTCTAAATTAATCAACTAGAAATAGAAAGAGTGGGTATAGGTATGGGCATAGCCATGACCCAAGACTTTGTTTTATTTTATTTTGGTGTTTTCAAGACAGGGTTTCTCTGTGCAGCTTTGCAGCCTGTCCTGGAACTTGCTCTGTAGACCAAGCTGGCCTCGAACTCACAGAGCTCCACCTGTCTCTGCCTCTTGAGTGCTGGAATTAAAGGCATGCCTACCACTGCCCCAGCTGTTTTATTCTTAGATCTAGTTAATATTCATAGGGCATCCCTCACATCTGACCAATCTTTGTAAATGTCTGTTTATGCTTTGAGGCAAGGAGATTCCTTTGTAGGTTAAGGTACTTATATAAGGTCAAAGGCAACAGACACTAATGATCCAAGATTCCATTTAGGTTCAGTAGTTTATGAGTCACAAGGTAACAGGGACACAGTACAAAGGATCTGACCAAAAGGAAGGCCAAGAGAAGGAGAAACAGGTGTGGCTTCTGATTCAAGTCTATTGTAGTACCACAAAGAACACAACACAGTCATTCCGCAGCCATGGTGGATTCCAGCTTAGTCATCGCACAGCTATGGTGGATCCAGGCAGCCTGCAATCTTTCAGTCTAAGAATCCATCTTCATATGACACATGCTAGTCTTAAATAAATACCATTATCATACTAAGTTTTCACTCGTCTTGGCCATCTCTGTCACCAGGAAATTTGCAGTGATTCCACAGTCTTAACGTAGCACAAGCCACAGGGGACCTTTTTGAAGATGGGTACAGGGTTAGTCTGGGTCAGGCATGAGTGCCCTAAATCAGAAGGCAGCCACAGAACTGTGGGGCTAGAAACACAAAATCACCTCTGTAGTTTTTTTTTTTTTTTAAATCCCCATTCACTTGAAATGAATCTAGCTTGAGGTATGCCTCGGGCGAAAATGAATGAATGTCATTTGAGGCAAAATGAGGATAAACACCCAGGCACCTGCAATCACTTTTTTACTTAACACAACTGTGAGAATGTATGAAAAGCAGGATCTTGGGGGCAGCTTTGCTTTAGAGCTTAGAGGAAGGTGACTGGCAAGCTGGCAAGCTATGCTATAGGCACAATCGCAGGGCAGATGAGTGAATGCCCAGCACAGAAGAGAGGAGAAAAGGCCCTTTTCCCTCCCAGAGCATCAGGGAAAGTTTATTTTTTTGGTTGTTTGTTTGGAAAAAAAAAATACAAAAACACCCCAAAACCTGACAATCAAGCTAACAGTAGAAGCTGCCACACTCTGAAGTTGCTCACCTCTGAGACTGAACCACCCTGTGTGCTGACCCATTTTGTGTTTGAATCGTTCATCTGTCTGCTGCTCTCAGGAAGGGATGGTGTCGTATGTCTGGCACATTGCTAGCACTCAACAAACAATATTAATCCTTACCATGTGACCTGTGTGAAGGCCTGCACCAGAAACTAACAGACAGGGTTTCATCTGTCCTGCCTCCCTGCAGGGTATTTTCGATTTATGTGAATGACCATAACCTACCCGGAAAGCTGCCAACTTCTTGCCTCTCACCTTCCAAACGTATAAATATGGGGCCACATGACCCTGAAGAGATGAGACTTCTTGATCTGTTTCCTCCTCAGGACTGTACACAAGTGCTCATTCTTTTCTCTTTAGATAATACACTCCTTGTGCACTGAGACTGTGTCATTTACCCATTAGGATCTTGAGGGCCACGGCAAAAAATGAACCTCAACTTATATATCTTTAAGTACCTAAGACAACAAACTACTGTTAACTGAATAATGGCTCCTAAACACGAAAGAAACCAGTTAGAAATCCTAAGTACCTGAGCTGGACAGATGGCTCAGTTGGTAAAGTGCTGGCTGTGTAAACATGAGGACCTGAGTTTGGATCCCCAGAACCCACTTGGAAAAGCTGGACATGGCCATACTGCCTACAATTCCAGTGATGGGCAGAGACAGAATGACTTGCAGTGTGGGGGCCAGCCAGTCTACCTGAATTGGTGAGCTCTAGTTCATTGAGAGACTCTGTCTCAGAAAAAAAAAAGATGACAAACAACATTGAGGAAGACATCCAGTATTGACAGCAGGCCTCCACATGCCTGCACACACACACACACACACACACACACACACACACACACACACACACACACACACACACACAGAGGCACGCACGCACACGCACACACACGCATGCATGCCCCAAAGGGTTTGCTCTGAAGAGAAGGCAATGTACCCTGAGCCCTAAACCGAGAGTTGGAAGTGACTTCAAGTTCTTGTTGTCTGCATAGATTCTATTCTCTTTCCCACTACCTGAAACCACTGGTACTCTAACCACTGAAGAGCCAGAGACCCATCTATGATTATATGCCAAACACCCAAGAAGAAGAGGAGGAGGAGGAAGAGGAAGAGGAGGAAAGCAGAAAAGACATGTAGACAGTCCCTCTTTCATAAGATACCACGGTTTGAGCTGGTGAAGAAATAAGTGAATGAAGAGGTAATAGTTGATGAAATGTAACCTAATACTGAAATGGGCGCAGATTACAAGCTTTGGGACTTGGGGGAGGGAGGAAATCCCTGGGTGGTGAGTTGGGGTCTAAGATGTGCTCCTTAGGAAGGAATATAGGCTAAGCCTTGGAGGCTTCTCTAGTGGTTGATTCTGCAGCCCCACTTAAAGAAAAACTTTACTAAGGAAGAAGCCACGGGCCCAGGGTTAAGTGGGTTTAGTGCTCTCCTGGAGGGCCTAATTATGCTCAAGGCTGGCAAGACTGGTTCTTCTCTAGTGGCGAGGCTGAAGTGGGAAGTGGGAAAGAATTCTTGTTTTCTGACATTGCCCTGGGTCTCTGGGACCCTAACTCTTTACTCCATCTTTTCCACAAGTCTGCCTACACTTTCAGTTAATCTCCTGCTGTTCTTTCTAGTGCACACTAACATATACCACCTTGGTGGCATCCCCCACATCTCCTATGCCAGGGGGGGTAGCTCATAATGTTTCCCTGTAGTCCTGTTTCAGGGTCTGTGCTGCAGGTCAGGCCAGAGTGAGGTTCAGCCATCACTCATCCTTATTCAGCTCCTGAGAGTCCCTCTGAATGTTGGCTTGCTGAATCCTTTCTGTTCCTCGGGAGTCCTCCATCCTTCCCCCAGGCTTGGCTACAAGGGAATTTGACCTCAGTGTAACACGAATCTTAAAAGGTCTTATTAATAAAAAAAAAGGATAAAACCCGGAGCCAGATATTGGGGTGAAAGCTGAAAGATCAGAGAAACAGAACAAGCCAGTCACATTCTTACCTCTATGAAATCCTCAGCCTCAAGAGTGAGTGTTCCTGTTTCCTCACACCTTATATACCTTTCTCTGCCCTGACATCACTTCCTGGGATTAAAGGTGTGCATGCTTCTCAGTACTGGGATTAATCCTTTAATCCCAGCACTTAGGAGGCAGAGGCAGGTGGCATATGCCACCACTGCCTGGCTCTGTTTCCAGTGTGGACTTGAACTTAAAGAGATCCAGATGGATCTCTGCCTCCTGAGTGACAGGATCAAGGGTGTGTGCCACCACTGTCTGGCCTCTATGTTTAATCTAGTGACTGGATCTGTTCTCTGATCCCCAGATAAGTTCATTAGGGTACACAATATATCACCACACCTCAGGGTTTGTGAAATATTTCACAGTGAGTTAGGCAAGGGATTGTGATATAGATTAGTTGTAAGACTTCTCACCTAGAATACATGAGGCCCTGGTTCTTTCACAGCACTGAATAAACTGAGTGTGATGTTAATCTAGCATATGTGGGAGGTGGAGGCAGGAGGATCACAAGTTCAATGACATCTTCTGATACACATCAAGTTCCCAGCAAGTCTGGGGTACAAGAAATCCTGTCTTAACAAATAACAACAAAACCAACCAAACGATTACATCTCTCTCTCCCAATCAACTCCACACAATCTCAAATCACCTGGAAGAAAGTCTCAATGAGGGATCTTTTAGAACTAGTTGGTCTTCTAGCATGTCTGTGGGAGACTAACTTGACTACATCAATTAAGGCAGGAAGATCTGCCCCCTGTGGGTGACAACATTCTTTAGGCAAGGGATGCTAACTGTATTAGAATGGAGAAAGTGAGCTGAGAACTACCATTCAAAGCATTCATTGGTTTCTGCTCTTGACCGAGGAAGTAATGTGACTAGCTGTTTCAAATTCCAGCTACTTTGGCTCTCCTGTAATGATGGACTGTAACTTGGAATTGTGATATAAATAAACCCTTCCTCCATTAAGTTGCTCCTGTCAGAGTATTTTATTATAGCAACAGGAAACAAAACAAATACATCTAGTATTCATTTTATATATATATCAAACATATATATCAAATATATATATATATATATATATATATATATATATATATTTGACAGAGAAGGTCTTACCGTACAGTCTTGGCTGCCTTGAAATTCACTATGCAAACCAGATCAGCCTCTAACTCATAGGGATCCATCTGCCTTTACCTCCCCAGTGCTGGGATTAAAGGTATGTAATACCAATGCCCTGCATATTATAATAATCAATACTTTCCTCAGTTTATCTGTTTTTTTTTTTCTTTAAGGCTGAGATCCAAATTCAGGACCAGACAGACTTTCAAAGCACATATCTGCCTTGCAGAAGAAGTCTTGTGCCTTCCTGATTTGGTTGTGTGGGGAGAAAAGTAAAGGAGAATGTGGGGGTGACTGCTGGAGCTTGAGAACTTTCTAGAAAGGGTGGTGGGTGGTGCTTGAAGCTTTGGGGAAAGGAAAACAGCTTAAACTTCTTAGTGACATGGGCTTTGTTTAGTGCATGGGGGGGCAGTTTTTCTTTTTTATGTGAACTCACTATGTAGCCGAGGATGACCTCTTGTCTCCATCTTCTGAGTACTGGGACTATAGGCCTGTGCCACTATGCCGGGTTTGAGGGGACTGTTTTATAGATAGCTATCTCAGTGGTCAGTGAACTCATAGTCAGTCAGAAATGAATGCAGTAGAGAACCTTCCCACTGTGGTCCTTAGTGGGCATTGCAGCAATACCATGTGCACACACACACAGTGTTCATTGAGAACCATAAGCTGAGCATGCTCAGTTGTGCCAGTAAACTGCTACACAGTAGTGTCCGAGTTTAAGGTCATGGGAAGCTACCTCTTAGATGCTGCTGCCATAGCCCCCTCTTGTTCTCTGAAAGCACCCGAGGCTGTTGGTGAACAATTCAACCTCTCTCCTAAACAACAACCCTTTCCTGTAAACTACTTCAGAGGTTCACATTTTGTATTTCTTTATTGTTTCCAAGTCCTGTGGGAAAAAGTAATTACATGTTTGAGCCCATGGGCAGGTTTCTTGTTGAGTTCTGTTTTCCTCCTTGGTTGTCCAAAGAGATGGAGGATGTCAGCCTCCTACAAAGCTGTGTTAAATGTCAGAGAGGAAGCTAGTGCCCCACGGCTTCTGAGCACTGGGGTCTTGACAGTTATCCAATCAATCTAAGGTTACTTTTAAAGATAGAAGGAAGTTACACTAGGGCATTGTGCATTGTCTTGAGGTCCTGGCACCTTGCTACTGACAGAGAGGTATGACGGTCCTGAGCTTCTCTATCTGTGGTCTTTTTTTCTATCATGTCCTGACCCCTGCAGGTGACCCTTTCAGCATTCCTTAGAAAATATTCTTCTCTGCATGAATATATTTCTGAATCTTATTGTCTGATTCAGGTTTGTGAAAGACACAGAACTTAGCTTTATATACACAAGCTTGCTGCCTTCAGCACCATATTCATCTAAAAATAATCTTCCCTGGGCTTGGTATCAGGGAACAGCTATGCACTTCTCTATGTATTCTATCATTCTGTTTGATTTTAATCAATATCCTTCCATGCTTGGGCTTCTCATGGGAGCTATGAAATTTGAGCTCTGGGCTAGAAGAGACGGACACTTGTGTTTGAAGGAAGCAGAAGGAGAAAGCCTTGTGCCAAGGTTGAGGGCATTGCCATGAATCAGCTACATGCAGGCTTGACTATTCCTTGCTGGCTGGATATTGACTAAGTTGTGTCCATGGAGAATACTAGCTTTTCCTGTGTAAAATGTGAGTAGTTTTTCTGGTTTGAATGCGAAATGTTCTTCATAGGCTCACGTGTACTTGAACCCTAGCTGGTGGTGCTAAAATTGTGGAACCTTTGGGGATGAAGCCTCACTGGAGGAAGTGGGTTGCCTGGGGTGGGTCTTAAAGTTTATAGCCTGGCCCACTTTCCATTCAGTTTCTGCTTCCTGGTTCATGGAGATGTGTGGAATCTCAGGTATATGCTCTCACTAGGAGTCAAGCATGCCTTACCCAACATGATGCACTGTATCTCTTACTCCATGGCCAAAATAAATGAATTACTTTATGTTATATATTTTGTCACAAGGAAGAGAAAGGTAACTAACACAGCAGAGTTATGTATATATCTATACTGGACTACTGTTGACTCTAATAGCACAATAAATACAACATCTCAAGTCAAGATTTACTAATCCCAGGTGTGTAACAAATAATATTTACCTTTATTTTTTTAGGAAAAAAATTTTTTTGAGACAAGGTTTCCCCGTGTAGCCCTGGTTTTCCTGGAACTCTCTTTATAGACCAGGCTGGCCATGAACTCAGAGTCCGCCTGCCTCTGCCTCCCAAGTGCTAGGATTAAAGGTGTGTGCCACTACCACCTGGCACAGGTAACAATTTTTTTAAATTTTATAATTAAAATAATTTTACAAATCAGCCACGGATTCCCCTGTCCTCCCTCCTCCCGCCGCCCCCCCCCCCTCCCCCCAATCCACCTCCCATTCCCACCTCCTCCAAGGCAAAGACTCCCCTGGGGATTCAGCTCAGCCTGGTAGATTCAGTTGAGACAGGTCCAGTTCCCTCCTCCCTTCACCTAGGCTGAGCAAAGTGTCCCAGCATCTACCTAAAATTACATAGAATACATATGACTATGCTTATTTGTACAAGCATATCTATCTATATATACATATATAAACATATATATTTATATATTAAATGAAATTATGCCACTTGGGCTGACAATGTTTCCTCCACAAGAACCACAGAGTAACAAAAAACCCTTGGTACTAGGCATGAAAAAATCTCCCTTGGAGAGTCCAGGAGACTCCCCAACAATGTAGGCTACTGCTGTTGCCCCTGGTTGCCTCTCAGAGTTCGAAGATAAGTCCCTGTTGTTGAAGACACTTCAGGCACAGGACTTGGAGAATTTAGCTGGATCTGGCCTGAAAGCCTCTTCCCTGAAGATAGGCTTTCACAGTCCCAGAAAGTATTATAAAAGCTGCCAAGGGAGAAAAGTAACAAATAGTCCTATATAGCTGTGACACCTATGAACCACAACAATGACCAACACACATATAGGTGTATTCTTTCCAGTTCAGATAAGGCAAAGACTTGTCTAAAGCTAGAGCACAGGATGCCAGTAGACACAGGAGTCAAACTCCAGTCTCTATAGACCTACATTCTTCCCAAGTACATTCCTGCCTCCTGAATTCATGCCAGCAGATTGAGGTACAGAATATAAAGAGGGATGGAGTCAATTTATACATCCAGGTGATAAACACTCTCACAGCTATACCGCTACTCAAGACAAGATTGTTTTCTATCCGTTAGGAACCAACCATGCCTGTTGGTAGACATTTGACATTTGTACTCTTACTTCAGATGTTAGGTAGGACCTTGGAGCTTACTGCTTGTTCATGGCTGACCCAGGCATTTCTGAATAATTAGGCTGTATCAATTTGTTGAAAACAGCAAACTAGGTGCAATGAAACCTTTCAACACATGTGCACACCCAAGAAAGAATAAAATAGACAGACTGCCATTCATACCTGACAGTATGATTTGGTGTGTGTGCATGTGCGTGTGCGTGTGCATGTGCATGTGCATGTGAGTGTGTGTGTGCATGTGCGTGCATGTGCATGTGTGTGTGCGCCCGCGATCGAGAGAGAGAGAGAGAGATAGAGAGAGACAGAGACAGAGACAGAGACAGAGACAGAGACAGAGACAGAGACAGAGAAAGAGTGTTCTATTATAGCAGTTTAAAGGAGTGACCAGATCTGGGTTCGTGTCTGGGTCGTGTTTGCCGAACAAACCAATTCTGCACCTAAGCATACATCTGTAGACCCCTGCTGTCTCTCCATCAGCTGCTATTTTTATCACTCTTCTCTCCTTCTGCCTCCTAGACTGGAAAACTCTAGAGAGAGAGGCCAGGGAAGGGAAATTCCACTGGCGAGGATGGAACAAGACTGATGTCACCTCCGTAGGCCACACAGGTCCTCTGCTGAGGGAATCTTTCCTCTGGGCTTCGAGCCTCACTTGTGTGTCTCGATTCTCCCCTGGTGCTTGTTTTGCCTACACAGTCTTCTCTGCCACATGATGCATGTATGTCACTGGTTATTTATTCAGCTTATTTTCTGCCCTGAGAGGCTGAGACCCCAAAATGCCCCCTTCTTTTCTTTGACAACTGTTAGTATAAAACTCCTAGGACAGTGTCTGACACACGGGAGGTATAATACCTATTGGTTGAATGAATGAGTGGATGAATGAATGAATGACCAGAGGAAAATGTGAGCAGAATAGAGCATCCATCAAGTAGCCTTGTAAACTACTGTAGTCTGCTTTAGGAAGAATGTTCTCACTGTTGGATCTCAGGTCACAAAGTGGGTGTCCCACCTGTAGTATGTTCTGGAATGAAGAAGACAGGAGAAGTAGCTTCAGGATCTTTCAGGTAACTGATTATGAGTGGAAGACAGAGGATGGTGCTTTTACATATTACAAGTACTGATCAATGGAATGAGCTGTGCTCCCCACCCCCCGCCCCATCTAACTGACATTTACTGTCTGCAATGCATCGTTCTCAATGCCTTATATATAACCCAGAACCCGAGACTGAGGAGATGGTTCTGTTGTCAAAGTACTTGCTTTGTTGGCATGAGGAACTGAGTTTGACCCCCAGAACCTATGCTTAAAAAAAAAAAAAGCAGGCCATGGTGGTATGGTGCATGCTTGTAACCCCAGTGCTGGGGAGGCAGACACAGGTGGGTCCCTAGGGCTCACAGATCAGATAGTCCAGCCTACTCTTGGGTCCTGGGTTATTAAAAGACCCTGGGCCATTAAAAGATGGGTGAGAGATAGCCAAGGGATTGACACTTGAGGCTCCTCTCTGGCTTCCACAACCATATTCTTAGTAAAAAGCAACAAGCCCAGGGAAAGATACTTAACTTCTCTTGCTATTAGTAAAATGCAGATTAAAACCACAATGAGCTACCACTTCATGGTCAATATGCTGTCCATGACAAAACAAAACAGAAAGGTGCAAATGAGGATGTTAAGAAACTGGAGCCCCCACACGCTGCTGATAGGAATATGGAACGGTGTGCTCACTTGGTAAGACAATCAGAAATGCTTCAAATTCTATGCATGGTAATATCATGTGACCCCACAATTTCATTCCCAGATATTTATTAATGAGAAACCACATATCCACAGAATTCTTGTGCATAGCACTCATAGCACCATTACATTGCACTAGGTAATAAGTAGAGACAACTCAAAATCTGGCGGTTGATGAATGGATAATTAAATCGAGGATGATTGAAATAGGAAATGAAATAGATAATGTGAATGGAGCTAAAAAACTTAGCCTTTGTGACAGAAAGAACCCAGGCTCCAGCACCCACAGTCTGTACCTACTTCATTTATATGACACACTCAGTGTAGACGAATCCAGGGCTGGGGGATGGGCGAAGAGGTGGGAGTGAGAACTTAACAGGCACAGGGCTTCTTTAGGAGGTGATGAAAATTTCATGAAGCAAGAGAGAGGTGAAGTATTGTCATTATAAATGTACTAGAGGCGTTGGAGAGATGGCTCAGCGGTTAAGAGCATTGACTGCTCTTCCCGAGGACCTGAGTTCAACTTCCAGCACCCATATGGCTGCTCACAACTGTCTGTAACTCTAGTTTCAGGGGACCTGAAACTTCCCATGGCAAAACACTAATGCACATTTAAAAAAACAACAACAAAAAATGTACTAGATACTACTGAACTGTACACTTTAAAACATTCAATGGTTATTTTATGCTATGTTAATTTTCTCACAAAACAAACAAACAGACACAAAATCCCAATTATTCTTGAGTAAGTCAAGAATAATTACTATTCCAGCTTTTTTTTTTTTCAGGAAAATACTAGGGTACAAAAAGTTTAAGTAATTTGTTTCAGATTTTCTGAGTAGCTAGAGACAGAACCAAAGCAAGAATCTAGGCATTTGGATTCCAGAACACACACACAAACAATACACTAACATTCTTTTTGTTATTCCTTCCTTCTAGCCCTTGGTTTAACACATGTGACGCTAAAAGCCAAGCCTCCTCTCTAAAGAGGGAAGTGTGGAGAAGGAAAAGGATGACCCAATATGTACTCAAGAACAAAGGCACTCATGTAGAAGGCAAAAGGACAATACCAGTGGGTTGTGCAATATTGTGAAATCACGACAAATACGCCTGTGGGTGACAGCCACTGAAAACTGACCAGTGAGGTTGACTGCGGAGCCTTCTTGCTGTCTAATAAAATGATCGCAGTGAATCATGAAGTACATTAGCTTGAAGTCATCTGGCTGTTGGTAAACAACAAGAGTTATGAAGGGATGCAGTGCCTTATATGAGAGCCTCATTATTAGGATAGCTACTTAGTTGATATGTGTAACAGTGAACTTGAGGCTCTTCTGAAGAGCACAGGTATCCTGAGGGCAAGTTCAAGTCCTGTAGCTGGGGTAAATAAGATAGCTAAGATTTCACACGGGGAGTCAGAGCACAGGTGAAGCCCTATGGAAAACTGGGCAGACTCTCTGTTGTCTGACATGTTCATCGTTTTAACCTGTGTTAGTAGCCTAACCAGAAAGTCTGGTTGAGCTTTCATTCATTAATATTGTCCAGCTGCCTTCCAGGTCTCTGCTTGAACCACCTGGGACAAAGTACATGTGCTTTGAGTAATCGTAGATATTATCCCTAAAAGAACCTTGGATATTGCTAAATAATAAGAATAATTTAAAAATGCTTTCGATAAAAACAAAGGATACATCCTAGTCAAGTATCCACAGGCACTGCTCTAGTTTGCTTTCTGGTGCTATGATAAATACAGATCAAAAGCAACTTGTGGAGGAAAAGGTTTATTTGGCTTAGACGTCCGATCACAGTCCATCATCAAGAGAATAAAGGACAGGAGCTCAAGGCAGGAACTGAAGTAAAGGCTGTGGAGGAGTGCTACTTGCTGGCTTGCTCAGCCTGATTTTTTTTTTTAATTTACTCATTTATTTTATATCCCAATAGCGATAGCAGTTTTCTCTTCCTCTTCTCCCATTCCTCCTCCATCTCCTCCCAATTCCCTCCCCCTCTGATTCTGTTCAGAAAGGGGCACCAGCCTGCTTTTTTATACACCCCAGGACCACCCGCCCAGGCGAGCACTGCCTCAACTGAGCGTCCCTCTTCCCAGGTGACTCTTGATTTGTGTTAACAAAAAGCAGCCAGCACAGGTGCTTTGGGAATATCAGACAAATTTGGGAATAATATTCTATTTTTACCTTTTTAAATTTTATACACATACACACATGATTGTTTTATACTTTTCACTCCCTTAAAGTAATCTTTATTTTTAGGGAACAAATAATATACCTATTTACTGGGTACATCTGAGAGATTCCAGAGAGGTTCCAAATTTTATCTCAGAACCAGTATTAACAAAATGCTGCCTGTGGATATAATCCTAGTACTGGAAAGGTGGAGACAGACAGATCCCAGAAGCTCACAGGCCAGGCAGCTTAACCTGCTTGTCAATTTCTAGGCCAGGGAGAGACTGCATCTCATAAAAAGGTAGATACATACAAGGAATGACAGAAAAGCTTGAATGACTCCATATTCACACACACACACACACACACACACACACACACACACACACACACGCACACACGCACACATGCACACGCACACGCACACGCACACACGCACGTTATGTGTGTTCTTGTTCTCATATTTTTACCATGTCTTTTCCTTATGTGGTGTGTTGAGACATCACCATCTTCCCTATTAACACTGGTACAAGCGACTAAAAGACATTTGTTATGTGGTTTGAGGTTTTTTTTTTTTTTTTACATTAGCAACTCCAAAGTTGCCACCCCCTTGGCCTCTGCCTGAATTTCAAGTCTCTTCATCTCCTGCAAGATCACTGAAGATTTGGAGCCGTATAAATGCTGCCCATTCCCAGGAAAGTCTCTCCAGTCAAATGTCTGTCACAAAGTGTCTAAGCCTTCCCTGCTTCTTTCAATTTCTAATTCTTTCAATATTGATTCCTGTTAATGTCCCAAAGACAGTGTGTTTATCTGGCGGGGGGCTGGGGAGAAGTTTCTGCTGCAATGATTCTTACCAAACTTCTGTACACACAGTCAGGCCCTCTGAGGAGCTTCGCCACTGCTGGGTCTCTTTCCTTCCTTTTCAACACCCCCCTTCCATTTCTCCCTCCTTACTGATTTCATTCCACACAGGTTTGCCAAGATCCAGCTATACCATAGGTACAGTGTGGGGCACTTTGACAACTCTTTTTGCATTTCCAAGCTTAAGATATCCTATGGCCTCTCAGTGGCTTGCAGTCTGGGATTGTGTACCATGTACACCACACAGCTATGGGCACCTTGACTTCCACAGCTCCTTCTCATTCACAGTTGCACAAACAAGCTAGAATGATGGATGGGAAAGGACAGAGATGGGGACATAGGGATAAGGACAAGTAGGACCAGGCCCACGTGAGTGAGTAAGGGATGAAGGGAAAAAGAGACGGAGGGCATCAGATTGTTGTAGGGAGGAATAGAAGCAGACTAGAACTTTGAGTTGCTGATGACACTGAAAATCAACTGTAATGATTTTATTTCTCTGAGAAACTGGCCTAGCCTGCTGAAGTCTTTGGGGTGGGAGATGTGCATCTGCCTGGAGCTAATTCTGAGGTACATCAAATAAACACAATGGGCTAGTGGTTAGATCGATAGACAGATATAGGCTATGGCCACTTTATTATGATGCTGATGTTGACTATGAGAGGTGGGCTTTGAATGTTTCCTAACATTCTTACAGCTTTTTACTATGTTTGACAACTTTTCTGATTAATGTTAAGAAAAACTGTAGTTGTGATATAAAAGGGCAAAGAGATGTTTCCATATGTGACCACTGCTCCTTATCTATGCGGACAGCAATCTGTCAACAAAGCCCTTATGGACTGGAGAGGTGGCTCAGTCCATAAGGACAAGGACCTGCGCTCCATCCCCACAACTTATGTAAAAATGATAGGTGTGATGGTGCCCACTAATAATTCCAGTGCTCTGGAGGTCAGACAGGCAGATCTCTGGGCCTCTTTCATCAGCCAGTTTAGTCTATTTTGTAGTGGGTAGCCATTCCAGCTTTGGTCTGGAAGTTCCAACCCCCATTGAGGCTTCAGTAACTATCACGCCTACAAGGCGGGGACAAGGGAGGGCCCTGAAGATCCGAGATCAGGATGCACTGCACTCTCTTGCTGCTGGGAGCCCGGAAGCTAGAGGTGGACCGAGGAGAGTTCTCCAGAGAACACCTCCGGACTGCGCTGCGTCGTTTCCAGAACCTGCCACCTACCTATCCCTTCATTTGTAAGTTACCCACTAAATAAATCTCACTTTTAACTATGTGGAGTGGCCTTAATAATTTCACCAATACTATTTGGTGAGCTCGAGGCTAAGGTGCAGACTGTGAAAGACCTTGGAGCACTCAGCCCTGAATGGAACATCTTTAGCACACCCTTTCCCTCAAGGCTCAGTGATCAATGTGGAAGAGGAGGCAGAAGGGTTTAAAGGCCAAAGGTGGTAATGTCTCCAAGGAAACAACATCTTTCAGACACAACAGGACTGTGAAGTCACATGGACTATGGCATCTTGTACTAGAATTGCTCAGGTTCAAACCAGACAAAAATCCCAGCAAGGAGAAGAGGAAGCAGACAAAGTCCCACTCCTAACCAAGAAGTTATTTACAATTGGTACTTGCCGGGAGAGAAGAAACCAGTTTTCTCCAGTGGGTATATGAATCACATGCCGGGGCAGGCCGTACTCAGGAGTCGTTAGCCAACACAAAACAGACTCCATGTTTGTTTTGTTTTTTTCTGTCCGTCCTTCTTTCCTCTCTTCCTCCCTCCCTCCCCCCGCCTTTTTTTTCTTTCCAAGACAGGGTTTCTCTATGTAACAGTCCTGGCTATCCTGAAACTTGCTTGGTAGACCAGGCTGGCCTTGAACTCACAGAGATCTGTCTGCCTCTGCCTCCCTCCCTCTTTCCTTCCTTTCCTTCCTTCCTTCCTTGCTTGCTTCCTCCCTCCCTCTTCTTTCTTTCTTTCTTTCTTTCTTTCTTTCTTTCTTTCTTTCTTTCTTTCTTTCTTTCCTTCCTTCCCTCTCTCTCTCTCCTTCCTTTCTTCTTTTCTTTTTTTTATTGTTTGAGAGAAAACATTGTGGTGTGATATTTTGTTTGTGTTCTGACAAATAAAGCTTACTTGAAGTCAGAGGGCAGAGCTAGCCACTAGTTAACCCTAGAGGTCTGGAGGTCTGTACAGAGAGGAGGCAGGAAGTGATAAGGAGGGGCAAAGAGAGGATCTCGGCCCTTTTGTAGGAAGCGACTGTGGCTGCTCCTCTGCTTCTCTGATCTTTCAGGTTTTTACCTTGATATCTGACTCCTGGTTTTTATTAACAAGATTAATTAGATTTACACTTTAGAACATGAAGTTGAGTCGTTGGGGGGAAGGGGAGTATCTGTGAAGGGGAAGAATGTGATCAAAATATATTGTATTAAAAATTGAAAAGAAAGATTAAAATGGAGCTGAAATATAAAAAAACATTCAAACAGACAAACAAATCAACCAAAACAAGATTGGCTGGGCATGGTGACTCACACCCTTAATATCAGCACTCAGGAGACACAGGCAGAGGCAGGTGGACCTCTGTGAGTACAAGTCCAGTCTGGTCTATATAGTGAGTTCCAGGTCAGACAGGAATACATAGAGAAAGGCTGTCTCAAGGAATTAAAATCAAGCCAAACCAAACCAAATCAAACCAAACAAACAAATAAACAAAAAACCTCAAAGTAGATGGCACTTAAAGAAACACACTCTAGGTTGTTATCTGGCTGTATGTACATATGCACACATGTACACAGGTACCTCTCCCCCAACATGCATGCTCTTTCTCTCTCTCTCTCTCTCTCTCTCTCTCTCTCTCTCTCTCTCTCTCTCTCTCCACACACACACACACACACACACACACATTTATTAGTAAAACTCATTAGTATTTACTAGGTTCAAAGAATATATTGCTATGACAGACTAAAAAGAATGTGTCACTTGTTTACATGTAGTGAAAGAAATTCTTTTCTATTTGAGGAGGTATCACAATCCATTGACAATTTAATGAAAATCTGTATGAAATCAGTCATGTAATGTCTGATTGAGTTTCAAAATGGGGCTGTTAATCAAAAATGTTCAACTTTAAGCATGAAAACTCCTGTGATATTTCCCTTTCATATGCAAAGAAATAATTTTGGAAATGCTTGCTGGCTCCTGGTTATTTTGAGATCCACAAAGCACTTACTGGAAGACAAGGACACTTATTGTTTACATAAAGGTAGAGATTACCAAAGTCACTGCCAGAAAGGTTAGCCAAACTGAGGGTCATCTGAAACACTTGATGCATCTAGATCAATAAGACATTTTCCATTTTGCAAAGTCATGAGGGAAGGGTGTTTTCAGAGGCAACAGCATGAGAAGGCTGCTGCCTCGCTGTAGATGCTATGGATGAGGTGACATCTGATCTATTGGGATGTGTGACAAAGAGGAGGAAATGGCTTTTACTCCTGAATCAGAAGCAGTACAGTTGGTAAAATGAAGCAATTAACTTCAGAATGTATTCTACTTAGCTGAGATCTTTTGAATCATTCAGTAGTAAGCTTTAAAAAGATGAAGGAGGGGATGGGGAGATGGTTCAGTGATTGCTTAAAAAGCATGATGACCCAAGTTCAGATCCCCAGCACCCTCATAAGAAGCTAGGCGTGGCTGGGCATGTCTGCAATCCCAGCACTGGAAGGAGGAGATGGGGGAAACTGGGCCATCCTATCTAGCCAATTAAATCCCAAGTTCAGTGAGAAACTTTGTCTCAAAAAATAAGAGTTGAACTCCACATAGGCTTGTGTTCACATACATGTGCGTATACACTCCTCACCCCAATAAAAATGAATAAAGGAAACTTACTTGTACTTGAAGTAAATTATTTTCACAGAGAAAAATACCTCTGAAATTCAAGATAACCACAGTAATTTAGAATGAATAGGTTGGTTAAGTATATTTCTTTCCTGAATATTTTAATGGTAGAGAGCCCATGTTCACAAATCCTTATTTAGGAAAGCCAAGGCAACCGAGACTTAGAATGACTCATGATTTGAACTTTCTCATTTTGAGCCCAGGTCTCTGTAAATCGTACCTTTTGTAAATTACCTACAGGTTAAATAGAACCCAGAAACCATGAGCACCTTATTACTAGTCTTATTCTTTTAAAATAAAAATTCTGCCCAGGAGAAGCTTTTGTCTAAGGGCAAAGAACAAATTCCACCTTCAGTTAAATGCAACTGTGGCTTTAGTATCCTTTGCCCTCATCTTGGGGACATGTTCCCATGACAGATGGTGTTGAATGCTTTCAAACCGCAGAGATATCAGAAATTGTTTAACAAGAAAACAGATGACTCTCACAAACAAAAGTCTTCAAACATAACAACTATTCTTCATTTCCGTATGTTTGGACCAGTAGGTTACAACCAAGAATTTTCTGGCTGTTATCAACAAAGAGATTTAGACATAGAAGAAAGCAGGTTCTCAAGGGTAGCCAGGAAACAACTCACTTAAGCCTGCGTGAATCACCGAATCCTCAGTTCGCACACAGCAAGAGTTTTGAATGATCAATCTAGAGGTCATTAGGGGCCAACTCTGCTTAGTGCTATGGTGAAGTCCAAGAGAAATCAAAAGCCTGGGGCATGGCCTTTCAGCAGCTTGCTACTGTTTGGAAGCAATTGTTGAATCACAAAGGACACAGTATATGAGGATATTAATGAAGGTAGCATAGATTCCAGAAGTTTATTGTTGGTGGGATGTTGAAAACATATAGATCTGTTCTATGTATTTGAAGTTTTGATAGCCATTATCAGTGCATCGCTGACCTAAATTTTCAATCAATCTCTAAAGCTTTGGGAGGATTTGAATGTCCGTGGAAGAGAGAGATTAAGCCGGGGAAGTTAAATTTATTAGACTTATTAAGTATGAATTCTCATGGTTTCACTTTGAGGAATATATCCAGTCTTATGTAAAGGAGGGAAAAAGCAAAAGTCATCGAGCTAATTTGGAGGTTATCTTTGAGGCTTGCCATTTTCTTGGCTCTCTCTGATATAAATCAGAGACCAATGGCAAAAGAGAGATTTTTCTATCTGCTCATTTTACTCAGCCACAGGTAAGAAACTTCATGGGACACACTGGGTTGTCAGTGGGTCTCTGTTTTACCTTCTTCCTAATAATTGCTAGCAAATCTGATTGGCTTGTAAGAGGGTAGCTACAGCCACACATCACGGTTCTGGAGTCATTCATAAGGAAGATCTTTTGAAAAGATTGAAAGAGTTTAAACTTTCATTGATTTTTTAAAATTAAAAAGTGAAGAGTTCAAACAATATTAATATTTATAGTGATGATGATGATAGCATGTTCACCTTCTGGAGTCTGAGTAGCCAACACACTGAAAATGAACAATTCTGCTGCTATTCCTAGTTTCATGAAGACGGGCAAAAATCTAAACACTAAGGAAATCAGATAGCACATTCTCCTTTTTTTTTTTTCCAGATCTTTCTTCTAAGATTTGGTGCTTTATTAAAGACAAGAATTGAAATCAAGGCCAACTGGATCAGCTCAAATATTGTATGAAAAAAATTTTAAATGAAAAAAATTTAAAGAGAAAGAACTTATCAACAAATAAAATGAACTAAGCATATTTTGGTAGGAAAAAATTATAACTTGGTTTGGAGGCAAGATGTAATTCCTTCTGCTATCTTTTTCCTTGCAACTTAGTCTAATTTAACATATGTTAATTTTGTTCTTTACTTTTTAAAAGTAAAAAGTGAAAAACAAAGTCTTGCTGTATAGATCAGGGTGACCTCCAGTTCTTGATCATCCCACCTTAGTCTCCTAAATGCTGGGTGCAGTTGTGAGTCACTAAGCCTGGCATGAACGATGATTTCTGAGCATTTGCTGAAAGGAGGGACAGAACTGTGTGTGTGTGTGTGTGTGTGTGTGTGTGTGTGTGTGTGTGTGTGTAAATGAGACTTGTTTTTTGAAGATAAAGAGTTTGCAACTTAGACAAGACATACACACACATACACACTGTATACATCACACACCATATATCACACACATACATACATCCTGTGCTGCACACACATACATACGCACACATACCACATACATGCATATACCACGTATATACAGACACACATGCACACAGGGACATACATGCACACTCCCACACCCCTGTATCACACATGGACTACACACACACACACACACACACACACACACACACACACACACACACAGAGTTCTGAATTAAACAGAATTCAGAAAAGTGTTTCTTCATCCCCCCATTTCAAATTTTAAAATGCTAAGTCTCACAGAAAAGGCAACCTTTTATTATGTTGGAACTCAGAGACATACTGAAAAGAAAACATAACAATGCTATAACATTTAACAACAAATATAGTTACTACCTATACTGACAATTTCCTTTATGCTTTTCAGCAAGTTCAATGTCAGTGTAGTAGGAACAAGTTCACTGGAGCTGTGCCTCACAGGCTTGCAAACTAATTAAGGGACAGCAAAGTTGAATAGGAAGAAGCAGTCTAAATCAGGCCTCTCAGAGTTCATCAGGCATGTGATCTCCTGGGGAGTTTGGTTAAAATGTAGACTAAGGAGGCCTAGGAGATGGCTCAGTACTTGCTGAGCAAGCTTGAGGACTTAAGTTTGGTCTCCAGAATTCACAGAAAAACCTCCAGCGTGGTGGTCTATGCTTATGATCTCAGTGCTGGGGAGGTGGAGACTGGAGGATTCCAAATTGATATGTTTTAAGCCAATGAGAGGCCCAGTCTTAAAAAGTAAGATGATAACACCTGAAAAACGACATGTAAGACTGAACACGGACACTCCCAATCACGTACACCACCACTCCTATACACAGCCAAGTGTACCCACATATAACAAACAAAAATAAATGAAAATGCAGACTCTGATTCAGAGGACTTGGGGTGGCTTTTGAGAGTCTTCATTTTAGAACCTTCTGAGGGCACTACTGCTGTTGGTGACTTTGAGGACGCAAAGGATTATAGGGAAGTCTTTGATGTAGGGGGAAGTCTTTCATTTAGAATCTCCCTTTTATACAGAGGAGTCCCTCAGCACTGGGAGACTGCACTCTTCCCCAGCCGGCTTCCTAAGAAGAAGCAAAGAGCCAGCAAGCAGACAGATGGCAGCTATGCTTTCTATACCTGAGGTGTAGGCCACTGCTGGGAACAGCATGTGCCACCATAACTACAGTACAATGACCTTGTGTCCCTTACAAAGTGTCAAGTATTTCTATTTATGTCCTGTTTGAACAGGGCCATGACTGTTTAGTATATGTCAAGAAAGTTTTAATCAAACACAGGCAAGCTGGATTCTTAAAAGGCCACATTTCATTAGTCAGACAATCCCACTGTGTGGAATAGCTTCCTCTACAGATGGTTCAGCGTCTCACACCTTTCCATCTAGGGTTTTGCCTAGACCTGACATATAACATTGGAAAGTATGACGAAAGCACTCTTCCAGTGCATGGGGGTTAATAAGAAGACTCAGCTGGTTAAAGTACAGAGAATACGTGTCTGTAGAGCGCCCAGCATTAAATGGGTACGTCTGTAACACTGCCAGATGGCAGGGGGCAGGGCATAAAGATAGAAAGAGTAAAAGGTTGAGGAGGATGGTTGGGATACAGTATCTCCTGGTAACAACATGGCCAGTACACTTATAAACTCACTGCAGTGGTACCTGTACAAGACTGGGCTCATCATCTCACCAGAGGAGAAAGGGCTTATGAGGCCCCACCCTTCCCTGACAGTCAATGGTGGCGGGGGAAAGAGACATCATTTTATTCAGTGATGTAATCATTGGTAAGTTGCCCATGCTCCAGTCAATAACCACCCACCCATGTTCATGCAGGCAACCCTATTTAAATCCAATGGGACACACACACACACACACACACACACACACACACACACACGTGCATGAAAGCACATGCATACTTGCACACACGCACACTTGCACCATGAAATTAGGAAGCAGATTTGATGGGAAGAAGGGTTTCAGTGATGTGGATGAGAGAGGGCAATGGGGGTAAGGAAGATAAAATCATTATGTGCATGTATAAAGGCATCAAGGAGTAAAAAGTAAATAAACACTAAAAAAGAACCCTGCTAGAATTTGCACCACAGTGTCCACCAAAGGCTCAGGTGTTAAAAGGCTTAGTTGTGAAACTGCACTATGAGAGGCAATGGGACTGTGGGGACGTGGAATCTGTGGGAAGTCTTCAGGACAGTGGGGACACTCCTACTCATTGCTTCCTTTCCTTTGACTGTGCTCTTGCTTGACAACAAGTACCTCTCAAGACATGTTACATCACCACAGGCCCAGGATGAGGGTCACGAAGG
Organism: Peromyscus eremicus; assembly: GCF_949786415.1. Classification (NCBI taxonomy): domain Eukaryota; kingdom Metazoa; phylum Chordata; class Mammalia; order Rodentia; family Cricetidae; genus Peromyscus; species Peromyscus eremicus. The sequence goes on along the minus strand of NC_081420.1, from coordinate 50,262,437 downwards.
CATAGATAAACCAACAAAACTTAAGCCCAAGCAAACCTTTGCTCTTAAGATTACTTCAGGTGCCAGATGTGGCTGTTCATGCCTGCGACCCTAGCACTTAGAATTCAGAGGCTGCAGTGTGGTAGCTAAATGTGAGGCCATCTCGTCCACTAGTGAATTACAGGCCAGTCAGAGCTTCAGAATAAAACCCTGTCTCACCCCTGTCCCTTGAAAAAAGATTATCTCAGGTGCTTGTTACAATAGTGGAAACGACTGTCATAAACACTTTAATGTGTAATAACTTAACAAAATAGGATTCTTCTTGATTAACAAGATGGAAATTATTGTTTTTTTCAGAATTCCCCAGGGCATTTTGGAGTGGTGGAATTTCCAACTAAAATTACTGATGTTTGTTTAATGAGAAATTTTAGAACTACTAGAAATTCTTTAGATTTTCCTTAATTTCTTAGTAAATGATTTAATCTACTAGATTCCTAAAGTGCTAAGTTTCCAAAGTAAAGTACACTTTAAGAGATTTATTTTTTATTTTAAATTATGCGTGTGTGTGTGTGTGTGTGTGTGTATGTGTGTGTGTGTGTGTGTGTGTGTGTGTGTGTGTGCCTGTGTATATGTATATGCAACTGAATGCAGGTTCTGGAGGAGCCCAGGGGTGTCTGATGCCCAGAGCTGGAGTTACAGGCAGCTGGGAGCCACATGGTATGAGTACTAGGAACCAAATTCGGGTCTTCTGGAAGAGCAGGAAGCACCCTTAACTACCAAGCAATATCTCCAGCTTCCCAAAACACAATTTTTTTAATTTATTCAACCAATTTTATGTAATTCAGTAGGGATCAGTAACAGTGTTCTTAGAAATAAATATTTCCCCCAAATAGGCCATTAATTTTTTTTTCCCTGAGCTTACTGCCTATTCCTTGAGAGACAAAGCCAAAATTTTAGGGTTGGCAATAGATGTAAAGATGGTATACAAGCCACGACATCTGTGATCTGGGAAACAGAGAAATAACTTCTCTCCTGTTTGATAAAAATATGTGGTGTGGGGTTTTAGACGGTGCTGAACAGGCTGTTAGATTAGGGTAAAGGAAGCAGCACTCTTACCCAGATTGAACCCCGTAAACTAAGAGACCAACCTTTCATGCAAGGTGTGCTCACTTGCCCAATTTGGCATTACTCTTGGGAACATGCCCCTACTCTGATTACATTTGTGAACAAACAGCAAATAATGTTGCTAGAAGCTGGGGTTATTTCTAAAATGAGTTAACTGGTAACCCATTTTCCACAGTGTCTATAAGAGATTTCTCTGTAAAAGAGATACATTTGAAAACACTATGTTGATTAGGTATTTTTTCCCTAGCATCTAAGCATATTTATACCACCAATGCCAACTATAAAAAGGAATGGACACATCTTAATAGAATAAGTTGAGAAAACCTGTACCATCAGTTTACATGGGAGGCTGAGGCAGGAGGATTGCAAGTTTAAGGCCTGCAACTTAGCAACATCCTATCTCAAAATAAAGAAGGGTTGAGGGTGCAGTCATTCAGAGAGTGCTTAGCGGCCATACACTAGTCCCTGGCTGTAATCCTCAACACTTCCAAAAAAAAAAAACAAAAAAAAACCAAAAACCAAAAATGAAAAAACAAAAACAAAACAAAACAAAAAAACCAGACCTTAACTTAATACCAACTTGTTTTTATGAATTAAAAATACCTATTTCATTAGGTGCTAGGGGCGGTGGTGGCGCACGCCTTTAATCACAGCACTCGGGAGGCAGAGGCAGGTGGATCTCTGTGAGTTCGAGGCCAGCCTGGTCTCCAAAGCAAGTTCCAGGAAAGGCGCAAAGCTACACAGAGAAACTCTGTCTCTAAAAACCAAAAAAAAAAAAAAAAAAAAAGTTGGTTTATGAGTAACTATAAATTCTAAAAAAAAAAAAATATTAGGTGCTATAATAACAGTTGCTAATATTTATTGGCACTTCCTGAAAACACTTTCCATGTGAACCCACTTACTTCTTGCAAACACCTTATGTAGTAAGTACCATTATTATCTTATTGGAAAGGGAAGAGGAAGCAAAAATGAGCCAGCCACTCAACTTGATCATCTTTCTCAGAGTCATACAATGTAAGACTTGATCCTTGATCAAATCAAGATCAACCTGACCCATAAGCTCGAGCTTTTCAGCATGGCCTCAGCATATGAGGATAATATAATATTTTAAAAGGTTCTCTCTCTCTCTTTGTTGCACAGTAAATATCAGTATGACTATTCACATTGCGTGTGTGTGTGTGTGTGTGTGTGTGTGTGTGTGTGTGTGTGTGTGTGTGTGTAGAAATAGTTTTGGCTACAGGTGTGCATGGCCCATGTGTGGAGGTCAAAGGACAACCTTGGGTGTCAAGCCTCAGGAGACTTGCACTTTTTGTTTACGATAGGGTCTCTTTTTTTTTTTTTTTTTTTTTTTTGGTTTTTCGAGACAGGGTTTCTCTGTGTAGCTTTGCGCCTTTCCTGGAACTCACTTGGTAGCCCAGGCTGGCCTCGAACTCACGGAGATCCACCTGGCTCTGCCTCCCGAGTGCTGCTGGGATTAAAGGCGTGCGCCACCACCGCCCTGCCACGATAGGGTCTCTTAATAGCCTGGTCCTTTGTCAAGTAGGCCAGGCTAGCTGACCACACACTTCAGAGATCTACCTGTCTCTACCTCCCATCTCACTATCTCTAGGTTTACAGGCATATGTCGTCATGGCTGGCACTTTTATTTGGGTTCTGGGATCTGAACTCAGGTCCCCGTGTATATGAGACAAGCATTTTACTGACTTAACCATCTCCCCAGCCTAGTACCTGAATTTTTATTATTTAAAAAAAGTATTATCTAAGCTTAGCATCTCATGTCACATGGCAGCTTTGAGATTAAAGAGGTGAAACTGACAAGCTATACACACAGTCAGGATTTGGGGTTTGCTTTGGGTCTCAGTCCCAAGTGGACACCACACCGATATATTAATGGCTTTTACATTGCTGTGCCAGAATGCTTGATACAGACAAGAGAGGAAAGAGGTATCTTGGTTCAGTATTGTGCTGTGGGGCAGCAGTCAATTATTAGAGGCCATTGGGAGGGAGGGATGACAGAGTAACTCAGCTCAATGAGGCAGATGTTGCAGAGACTGTTCACATCAAGCAGGCCATGAAGCAGAGTGAGGCAGGAAGCTGGGGCCGTGTGTAAAATTCAAAGGTCAGCTCCTATGGGCCTACTTTCTCCAGACAAACTCCACTTCCTAAGAGTTCCACTGTCCCTCAGAGTAGTACCACCAGCTGGGGAGCACGCACTCACAACACGAGCCTAAGAGTGACATTTCAGATCAAAAGTGCAACCACACCTGTAATAGGAAATGTCTGTAGACAGAAGTACATAGCGCTGCTCTCATCTCCGAGCTGCAGTGATATTTGGATCATCAGCACTAATACAGACTCCAGGGACAGCGAGGCAAACACCCAAAATCAGAATGGTATTCACTGTCTTCCTCACTGATAAGTGGGCTTTGCTAAAAACAGCCCCGATTTTGCTAGAGTTGTAAACTAAGCAAATGCGACTGGAGGAGACATCGGGAACAGATGTTGATGCTGAAAAGACTGCTTATCTATCATCACTTTTTAAAAGATATCATCAGCTGAAACTAGCATTCAATCCCCTTTCTTAAAATTGCTTAAAGTGAATCTGTAAGTCCAAGTCTTAAAAAATTCCTAGTGAAAATGGAATCATTTATTTTGAAAACTTTAACTATTTTGTAACCCTAACTTGCCAAAATTCTTTGTAGATGATCAAATTATTTTTAATCTTTTGAGACCAAGAATGTTCAAGATTGTATCATTTTTTTTTCTAGCAGAGGGAACACCACAGCACATTTATAGCACAGTTACTTAAAGATTGAAGTGGTAGTCTATGAAGTCATTTAAAATGATGGCATTTTAATGTGCATGCACACATGCATACAGACACAGAGAATATTGAAATTCCTCTGTAGAAAGACATTCAAATAGGTGTAAATAGGTCTGAATAGATGAATAGTCTCTCATCAGGTGGGAGAAATAACTGGAGAGATTATACATGAGGCAAATTGCTTAACTTTTCTGGGCTTCAGTTTTTATATAAAATCTAGGGATGAATAGGAAGATAATATGATTATCTATGTTATTTTTTCCTCTATTTCTCTATCTGTCTATCTATCTATCTATCTATCTATCTATCTATCTATCTATCTATCTATCTATCTATCTTTCTATCTATCTATCTATCTATCTATCTATCTATCTATCTATCTATCTATCTATCTATCATCTATCTCTTAATACACCCTCTATAATCTAATAATTGTAACCAGTTTTTATTTTTTTGGAATCAAAGATCTTGTAATACCAGGTGGGGGTACATTCCTATAATCTCAGCATTGGGGAGGCTGAAGGAGGAAGATCTTAAGTCTAAGGCCAGCCTGGATTACACAACAAGTTCCAGGCCAGATTAGGCTACCATGAGATTGTGTCCACCTCTACTTTCTGAAATTATATAAAATGAAGTATAGTATCAGATTCTTTGAAAGTCTCAATCTGTAAATCATATTGTACTTTGCCATAGGTTAGAACCTAGAAGAACAAATAATTAAGTCAAATAGGAGAAAACTGTGAAGTCAAAAGGCTTCCAGCATAATTTTGAATGACACAAAATATTCTTCCCAGTGTCTCCTCATTAAAAAATATTTAGGTAGTAATTGATTAGCTGAATCAGGATAGATTTTATCAATATTGGATAGTATAAAATTCTCTAAATTTTTACAATGTCTCCCTAGTTATGTGTGGGAGGATACATCTGTTCTAATTAGGCAAGATTATGCATAAGAATCTTAACAAACAGATACCTTAAGTATGAAGATGAAGACTCTGTTTAGCTGTTGTTTTTTTACATATACTTCCATGGGACCAGCTTCTTCTATAACCCAAGTTGTTATTTTTCTTTTACTTTTTATTTTTTCTTGTGTTCAACCCTCTAGTCTGTCTTTCTAGCTTGTTATTTTTGCATGTATGTGCTTGTATATCTGTGACGTGTGTATGTCTTCATGTTTGCACGTGTGTGGCACCAATGTATAAGTGAGTGTGCATACACATGCCTGCATATGTGTATGGAGGCCCAAGGCTGACTTCAGGAATCTTCTTCCATTGCTTTCTACTTTATTCATTGAGGCAGGATCTCTGAACTGAACTCAGAGAGCTTATCAATGTAGCTAGTCTAGCTGGTCAGCTTGCTGTGAGGTTAGCCTGTCTCTTTCCAAGCACTGGACTTTGATGTGGGCCACTCTGCCCTCCTGCAGTTACATAGGTGTTGGGGGATCTCAACTCCAGTCCTCAGGCTTGCTCTGTTTATCTGCTGAACCATTTCCTCAGCCCCTCCAGCTTAATTTTTGCTTTCTGCTTTTAAGTTAATAAACTTAACACGAGTCAAACAGTTAAAGTCACTATAAACAATATTTAAATATCTATACATCAAATAGAATATTTTCATGTAGCCAAGGCTGGCCTTGAATTCGCTATGTAGCCACGGATGACCTTGAACTTTGATTTTCCCATTTCAACTACTCAAGTGCTGAGATTACAGGTGTGCTGGGGATCAAACCCAGGGCTTCTTGCATGTTAGGCAACTACTCCACTCACTGAACTAGCTCTCCTGTCTCTATAGCATTTATTCACATCTTCAATATTCCTGTCACACAGGAATATGCAGTTCTATAATTCTGTTCCACTGCATTAGCATTCATCACGAGCTATCCACACTCTGCCTTTTGCTCATTTATTTCTTGGGGAAGACTGTGTTTGCTCTCAGAAGCTGGCACAGTTGGCAGCTCTGTGGTATTTTTCATTGGCTTGTCCACAGGTGTATGAGTCTGAGAATCATCTCTCTCTGAGATATTGAGTTGACTCATTTAGACAGAGTCTGTTGGATTTTTTGGAGAGTTATAAAAAAAAATTCACCAGACATCTACTAGGAATAATAAATTTTCCTTTGTGTTAGATAAATGTTCAAACCTCAAATAGCCAGTGACTATAGTTGTCTCCAGGATGTAATTTTTGTTAGCGACCTTTTAAGAGAAAGCATTTTCTAGATTTATTTTTAAAATGATGTTGACATTGCCATCTATGTCAGGAGGAAAATTTACAGAAATGAGGTAAAGATTTATAGGATTCACAGCAGTCCTGGCCTAAAAATTATCTATGAAATTAAAGCTTTCAGAGAAACTTACAATATTCACTTATAGCCACTGGCCTGAGATAAACATGTCAAGATTCATTTTCCCTTAACATCTACAATTTTATTAGTATTTATTTAATAGGAATATTCTGGGGTTGGGGATCTAGCTCAGTGGTAGAGTGCTTACCTAGCATGTACAAGGCCCTGGGTTTAGTCCTCAGCTCTGGGATAGAAAAAATTCCATATACTTGTATGGACAAGCAACTTTACACCAGCCCTACTTGGTGAGGTGTGAGGAGAGATTTGATGTGAACTCAATCCAGTCTTTCATCTTCGTACTTACCACTCAGACCATTTCTGGGGATAAATGAGAAAGGAAAAGTTCTAATTGAAAAGTGATATGTTTGTGTGTCAAGTTGATGAGGGGTCAATTGTGCTGACTAGTTTTATGTCAACTTAATACAGGCTAGAGTCATCAGAAAGGAGAGATCCTCAGTTGAAATTATGCGTCCATAAGTTAGAGCTGTAGGCAATCTTGTAGGGCAATTTCTTAATTAGTGATTGATGTGGGAAGGCCCAGGCCATTGTGGTAGTTGGTAGTTCTATAAGAAGGCAGGCTGAGGCTGAGAAAGCCGTTGAAAGCAAGGCAGTAAGCAGCACCCTCCCATGGCCTTTGCATCTGCTCCTGCCTCCAGGTTCCTGCCCTGCTTGAGTTCCTGTCCTGACTTCCTCCACTGATGAATAACAGTGTTGATGTGCATGTCAAACAAACCCTTTGTCCCCAAGTTCATTTGGGCATGGTGTTTTATCACAGCAATAGTAACCCTAACTAAGACACCATTCCTGGTTTTTGTGGTTCTGGGAATCCAACCCAAGGGTTCATGCATTCTAGATGAGCATTTACCAGCTTTGCCACATCCCAAGCTCCGCAACCCATATGGCCCGCTCCAGTGCTACTCCTTAAGGCTACTCCAGCCTCCCATCCATCTAATTTCAGATGAACAAGTGCAGTCTGAGTCACGGGAAATGGAGAGGGGCAGGGGGGAATTATTTCCACTTCCTTTATTCTAGAGTTTATAATTCTTTTTTTTTTTTTTCCTGTACTTGTTTTTCATACCTGACATAAAAAAGAACAGGAACCATCTATGACTCATTCCACATTGGCTGAAAACATTCAACCCCTAAGCCTTGATTTTGCATGTATGGCTAGAATCTTCTGTTTTATGTTTTCCAGGCTTCAGTTAAAAACATTTGGGATGCTATGGAGATGCTACTCAAAGGATATAAAACTGTATTCTGAGAGGAGGGATATAGTCAAGAGAGATATTGAACAACATAATGGCTATACTTAATGACAATGTAAACCTGAAAGTCGCTAGGAGAGTAAACTTTGTATTCTCACCACCAAGAAATAGTTAATACATGAATGCATAGGCTAACCATTCCATTTTGTATATATATTTCAAATAAATCCCAAACATATGTATATGTGTCTATTGGTTACTTATCAATTATGAATCAATCATCTTATATCCATATTGATTCATAAATATATGAAAACATTCCCTGTCTAGAATCTGTGGACAGTGAATCTAAAGCTAACACCTTTAGCTTCTGGCTTTTACTTTTACCTTTTTCTTCCTCTTTGAGGGATGGTCAGGTTATTTATATCTATCTACATCTATATAGCTGAAGATTTAAAAAAGGCGGATGTGTGGAATTTTCACCTAAATTTTAAGGTCTTTCATTTTTCCATTAGAGTAAGGTATTGGGCTTACTGGGGTAAGCTTTTACATGAGGCTTACCTTCTCTTTTATCAATATCTAAGTCTTCTGATAGATTACCCCGTTGCCTATGGAATACCACTACTGCATTCTCCATGCCTCCAGCTAATCTGTTATGTTTAAGCAAATAGTAATTCCTCAGAGGAATACCCAGGGAAGAGTAGAGTTGATCATCTATCAAGGTAGGCAAAAAGTATCTGTCAACAAGAAGGAATGCTGTAAGTCAGTGTTACTAAAGAATAGCTATGGGAGGTGACTACCACATTACCCCATTGTGCCAGGTGAAGGGTGGCAGATGTTTGCCAGCTCGAGTTGAGGAACGTGAGCATCACTTTGTAGGATGTAAGATTAACATTTTTGCATGCGGTTCCCTCAGTCATTGGATGGGGTTTCTAGCATGGCAATTAGGGTGTTTGGCCATCCTATCACCAGAGTAGGTCAGTTCAGGCTGTCTCTCGACCATTGCCAGTAGTCTACTGTGGGGGTATCTTTGTCGATTTCTGTGGGCCTCTCTAGCACTTTGCTTCTTCCTATTCTCATGTGGTCTTCATTTATCATGGTCTTTTATTCCTTGTTCTCCCTCTCTGTTCTTGATCCAGCTGGGATCTCCCGCTCCCCTAAGCTCTCTTTCTCTTGACCCTTGCCCTTCATTACCCCCACTCACGTTCATGTTGTTCATGTAGATCTCATCCATTTCTCTGTCATTGGGCGATCCTTGTGTCTTTCTTGGGGTCCTGTTTTCTAGATAGCCTCCCTGGAGTTGTGAGTAGCAGTCTATTCATCTTTGTTTTATATCTAGTATCTTCCTATGAGTGAGTACATACCATGTTTGTCTTTCTGAGTCTGGGTTACCTCACTCAGGATGATTTTTTCTAGATCCATCCATTTGCCTGCAAACCTCATGATGTCATTGTTTTTCTCCAGGTGGACCTCCAGGAGTCCAATTGGCGAGAAAGAAGAGGGTTTGTATGAGCAAGAATTGTTGAGACCAAGGTTGGATAAAGCACAGGGACAAATAGCCAAACGAATGGAAACACATGAACTATGAACCAATAGCTGAGGAGCTCCCAACTGGATCGGGCCCTCTGAATAAGTGAGACAGTTGATTAGCTTGATCTGTTTGGGAGGCATCCAGGCGGCAGTGGGACCGGGTCTTGTACTCAGTGCATGAGTTGGCTGTTTGAAACCTGGGGCTTATACAGGGACACTTGGCTCAGCCTGGGAGGAGGGGACTGGACCTGCCTGGACTGAATCTACCAGGTTAAACTCAATCCTCAGGGGAGTCTTTGCCCTGGAGGAGATGGGAATGGGGGGTGGGCTGGGGGGAAGGAGGGGGGGTGCGGGGAGGGAGGAGAACAAGGGAATCCGTGGCTGATATGTAAAATTAAATTAAACTATAAAAGAAAAAAAAGAAAACAAAATTAACATTTTTTTTTTTTTTCTGGAACTGAGGACCGAACCCAGGGCCTTGGACTTGCTAGGCAAGCACTCTACCACTGAGCTAAATTCCCAACCCCATAAGATTAACATTTTGCTAGACTCTGAGCTACCAAAGTGTGGCCCTCATTTGGGGTAACCAATTTATGTGACTTGGAAAGTAGGGAGGAAAAAAATCTAAAAGAGCAACATGAGAAATTTGGGGAAAGAAAGACACACGAGGGTCGTGTTGTTATTTGATCTGAGGTTGGGTTGGATCACTGAAGTTTACAGTGAGGAGCCTGCTATTCAAGATAAAACTTTATGAGTGATGGGAAGGACCATCCAAATGAAGAAGGGTTTAGAGAGGCAGAAAGACCATTTGAGAACCAGTGACGCAATCTATGGGAACAATGGTGAAGCCTGGATCCTGGACAGCAACCACGACAATACAAATTCAAGCATTCTTGAGCATGATATCGTCATTTTGGACACTTTTCAAATCGGCTGTATCTTTTGTCTGCCTTCCTTCCTTCATCTCTCTTTCCTTCCTCCCTTCTTTCCTTCTTGTGTTTTTTAGAGACATCCTATAGCCCAGGATGGCCTTGAGTTTTAAATTCTTCTGCCTAAGCCTACTGAGTATTGGCTGGGATTATAGGCATGCACCCCCATACCTGGACCCTTTGTTTCCAGTGTGTGTATTTAGCCAATGTTTGGAAAGCTGCTGACTGAGAGTCACAGACAATTCCAAATACCAATGAGATTAAATTGGATCAGCCTCAGGGCACAGCTATCTGATGCATGAAATCCAATTTCTACCTTAAATGACAATGGATTTAAGATACTAAGTCCTGTAGACGAAGCATTTCTTTTTATGGCAATTAAAATAAAAAACAATCAAACCAAACAACAACAACCAAACCAATCAAACCAACCAAAACCAAAACCAAAATCAACAATAAAAATCAAATCCAGTGATGGTTAAGTTTCGTTGTCACCCTGACTGGATTTGGAATCACCTAGGAGATATACTTGTAGGTATACTTGTAAGAATGTTTTAAGAGATATACCTAGAGAAAAGACCTGCCCTGAATATGGGCAGCAGCATCCCATGGACTGGAGTCCTGGACTGCATGGAAAGGAGAAAAAGAGAGAGAGAGAGAGAGAGAGAGAGAGAGAGAGAGAGAGAGAGAGAGAGAGAATAAGCTGAGCACCAGCATTCACCTCTCTCTGCTTCCTGACTGCATATGCAATGTGACCAGCTGCCTCAAGCTCCTCCTCTAGAGGTGGAGTTTTTCTCAGTAACATGCTTTCCCCACCACCATGGGTGGACCGTACCTTTAAATGATGAACTAAAATGAACCCTTACATAAGTTGCTTTTGTTATGTATGTGTCACAGCAAGGAGAAAAATAATTAGCACAAGCCCCATGGGTTTAATGAAAAATAGCAACGGGTGTCAGGCTAAGGCATCAGTATTATTGCAAGTTCAAGAACAGCCTGGTCTACAGAGTTGAGACCATGTCCCCAAAACAAAAAAGTCAGGAAAAAACCAAACCCCAAGCCAGATCTAAACAAACACAACAAAACCTTTCCTCCTTTGAGGCCACAGCATATTTGTAAATCTGCACACAGTACAGTTGTACAGTGAGACCTACAGATCATGGGAAATGACTGTAATTCTGCTCAAACAAAATGCAACATTGGGTTGAGAGAAGCTCAGCTGAATCCATATTTCTTCTCTATTCATCTCTAGAACAAACCAGCTCAGTCATTCTGAAAGTTCCAGTAAACTTTTTCAAAGGGCCCACATCTAACATGTGACATTTATAGGATTTGAAGAAATTTCAATTCCAAGAGAGAAAGCTGAGTTAAGTGTCTGAAACATCCCTGTATCTGAAGTCATCCTCAGTTCCCAAGGATCAGTCAAAGCAAATACAAGACATTTTCAGTTTATGCTCACGACCAAGGAAGTCACCTCAGGTCAACTTCCCAGTGAAGTCAGAATGTCTTGAAGCACAATGTGGGTGGGTGGCCATGGACAACATGCTGTGGTAGCTGGGGCTTTGTAAATGGCCTAACATCATGATGCTTTTGTAGCTGCTGCTGCTGCTGCCCACATGTGCACCATGAATCAAGAGACAAGCATTTTATATTCCAGGGTGATAGTGATGAATATTAATTACAAAGAAATAGAACAACAGTGACTGTGCTCTACTTTCTCAACATCATATTATAAATTAATCTCAGACAGAAAAAAATCACCTAGTGATCCTTTTTGTTATTCTGAAAAATCTAATTTATTGGAAACATACAAAAATGTAAAAAATGAGATTCTAGTGTCCTAAAGATTTGATGTGATTTAGTTTTCATTATCTAATTGTCTCTGTGTGTGTTCACATTTGTGTGTGTGTGTGTACCTATGTGTGAAGGCTGGAGGTTGAAATCAGATGTCTTACTTAATTGATTTACACCTTTTTTTTTTCCCTTTGAGACAAAGTCCCTGAGCTCACTGAATGTCATGCTCAGCAGTTCAGCTAGACTAGCTGGCCTGAGAGCCTGAGGGATCCTCCTCTTTCTGCCTCCCCAGTGCTGGGACAATACGATTGCCATCCTGCCTGGGTGCAGGGGAACTGAACTCAGGTTTACACAGTAAACCTTTTTTCTGCACCCCTTCTCCATGAGTCACTGCTCCAAACTCCAATTTATCTTTTAAAAATCGGATCTCATGGGGGCTGAAGAGAATATACTGCTCTTATAGGGGAATGGAGTTCAGTTCCCAGCACCCATGTAAGTGGGACTTATAACTGTGTGTAGCTTGAGTTCTAGGGGATCTGATGTCCTCTTTGGGGCTCTGCAGGAACCTGAACTCAAAGGTACATACCCTTACACATAATTAAAATATTAAAATAAAATCTTAAAAATTTAGATCTTTCCACCCCTTTCTTTTTATCTCAGAATAAAGGTGAGTTTTTATTCAGTACCAATTCTAATGCTACCACCTCCCATAGAACAAGGGCCTCTACCACTTCTGCCAAGTCAGTCTTTCAGACCATGCTTCAACACTAACAATTATTTACTTGTTTGCAGAGTTGGAATTGTCCTTTGCATAGTACTCTTTCCTCCTCTCCAAACATCAGTTTACTAAGAGTTAATTTGAAATTGCAACCCCAGTGCTTCTTTGGGGGTGATTAAGGATCAAAATCAATGCAGTGTAGAGAATAGAGTGCTGCAGGCCAGTGATTGGCTCTCAAATGAGTTATAGGGCATAGAAATCAGGTTAATGGGGTGAGCACTCTAATTTATAAGGTGTCCTAAGGTAATTGACTTCTTAATGTCTCTAATAGGATGTCAAAACAGCCTTCAGTCTATGCAAACCTATACATATTTCTGAGCGCAAACATAATGTGTGAGGACCTTTATAGACAACCTTCTGGATGAATATATTCCAAACTGTTAACTGTGATTGCCTTGAGGGAGGTGGGGATGGTTGAGTGCTGGTCAAGGGAGACACCAGAGCCATGTCTTTTGATTGAAGTTTTTAGAGGAAGAATGTATGTGACTACATTATTTATGTATGTGAGTACATTACTGTGAAGATGAAGCGTAAGTAAAACTTAGGGGCTGGGGACACGGCTCAACTGGTAAAGTGCCTTCTGTGCAAACTTGAGGACCCGAGTTTAGACACCCAGTACTCATTCCAAAAAAGCAGAGTGTGGTCTCACACATCTGTAACCCTAGCACAGGGTGAATAAAGAGAGGTGAATCTGCAGAGATCACTGGCTAGCCAGTCTAGGTTCAGTGAGTGACTATGTCTCAAAAGATAAGGCAGAGAATGATTGAGGAGGACACCTGGTGTCAACCTCTGAACTCCACATATACATGGACACACACACACACACACACACACACACACACACACACACACAGCCACAAAAATTTCTCCAACAGTTTAAACAGAAGCTTTCTGTATTCTTCAATGGGGTACTGCAGTCCTGCTGAATGCATGGAGAAGATCTGAGCATTGAGTTTACTTTATCTTTATCTCCCTCTCTCTCTTTATTGATACTCCAGCTCAGAGTAGAGCCTTTAGACGTAAAGAACTGCTCACCTCCATTCTCCATGGAATGGAATATCAAACTTCTCAAAGTGTTTAGGTTACTGGCCAATTTCTTTGAATGTTGTTCTACCCCTGTCTCTTTCTGTTTAAAGTAGTGCTTCTTAACCTTCCTAAGGCTATGACCATTTAATACAATTCCTCATGTTCTGGTGACTCCCAACCATAAAATTATTTTCGTTGCTACTTCATAACTGTAATTTTGCTCTGTTATGAATTTTAATGTAAATATCTATATTTTCCAATGATCTTAGAAGACCCCTGTGAAAGGGTCATTTGACCCCCAAAGGGGTTGTGTCCCACAGGTTGAAAACCACTGGTTTAAAGAATAGATATGAATAACTAGACTTTAGATATTTCTTAACACGGTCCTTGAATATTTTAAACCATTTACACAGTTTTAGAGCCACAGTGCAATGTTGCTCTGAAACGTCAGATGCTGGCATGGAGAGCATCATCC
>NC_081420.1:50103449-50248235 GCF_949786415.1 Peromyscus eremicus | reverse complement strand
TTTTCACAATAAAATCATAAAGCTGTCATCACTAAGGAAAAACGAACATTCCTGGAGAGGTAGGATGCTGCCTCTCTCCTATTACCATAATCTCTACTGCTCTCTAAGGCTCTCCAAGGCCATAAATCCTCAGAGAACCATAATGTGAAAGGTGAATTGGTCTGTTTGCCAATTCTTGCAAGTCCCAGGAAGATAAGATGATAGTCTGTCAGCTGCTGTATCAATGGCTGTTTCCACAGAGTTGGAATTATATAAGTGCTACTCTGACACCGTGGTTGCCAGGGTCTCCAGTTGGTGGTCTCAAAGTGCAGGTGGGTGTCCTGCTTTTGGACTTTAATTAATGCATGTGACTTGTTAGACCTTCTGGCTTCCAGTCTAGAGTTGAGTAGTGAAGAATTGATCTTCAAGAATTCAGCCTATTCTTAAACTTCACAGTGAACCAGGCACCTCATGGAATTCAAGACTTTTATTATCTCCACTGAGAAAAAGGAAATCAATTCTCGGAGACCTTGCTTAACAGCAATACCCTCTCCCAAGAAGAGAGAGAGAGAGAGAGAGAGAGAGAGAGAGAGAGAGAGAGAGAGAGAGAGAGAGAGAGAGAAATGTGCACATAATTCGTGAGTACATGAATGTATGCATGTGTGTGTGGAGGCTAGAGTTTAATGAATGCTGTATGTCTTCCTCAATTGCTTCTCAACCTTTTTTTTTTTTTATTAAAGATTTATTTATTATGAATAGTGTTCTGCCTGCATGTCTGCCTGCATGCCAGAAGAGGGCACCAGATCTCATTTTTAGATGGTTGTGAGCCACCATGTGGTTGCTGGGAATTGAACTCAGGATGTCTGGAAGAGCAGCCAGTGCTCTTAACCTCCGAGACATCTCTCCAGTCCTCCACCTTATTTTTTTGAGATAGGGTCTCTCAGTGAACCTAGGGGTCACCAACTGGCTAGACTGACTGGCCAGCCTGCACCTTGGATCCTCTTGCCTGGCCTTAGTGCTGGGGTTGCTACAAAAGACATATCCACTCTTAGAGAGCTGAGTTGAAATACAGAGAAAAGAATTCATTCTTTACATGTCTACTGATGCTACCACTTCAAATTCTATTTGTATAAGGAAGCGATGGAACTCATTTACTGTTCACCCAGGAGTGTCCTTTCCAGAAGTTCACCACAGACACTTTTCCCATCAATGCTGATGGCTGCTTGGCAGGAAAAATACACGCAAGTGAGAAAAGACAGGACTTAGAACTATGGTCCAGTTACTGCTCAGAAACTAGTTAATCAGCTTATTTTCATCACGAAGGAAATAAGGAATAAATACCAGTCATACTAAGTGTATTCTGTAACTGGCAAGGCTGTCTTTGGAAATGCCATGTGCTTCCAAATTGCACCAATGCACTTATCTTGTCTTCTTATTGTAATTGAGTCCCAGAGAAGGGTGGAGACGTGTTCCCAGCACTGGCTGGACCCACTTCAGAGATCTGAAAATACCATGATGGCAGCAGGAACTTTGGTGTCATTGGATGTGTGTTCTTTGAGAGATACCAGCTGCTGTAAGCCTCATTTTCCTCAGACTTACAGTGGGACCAATGGGAACATGTTCTGAAGACTTCTATGATTATTTAGTATATTTTATTTTGCAACATGCCTGGCTTAAAACAAGAACTCAATGAATATTAGTTGTTGTTTTAAATTTTATTATTAGGCTAACTAGCATTTTGAACATCCCCAAGTTTCTTTTCTTCATTGATCTACCAGCGTACACCTTATGAAACATTTCCTTTAAAGTACCCCTAACAGCAGATGGTATTAATGAATCCCTTGGAGGCCAACTGGAAGAGAGAGAAAAAATGAGGACCGCAATGAAAAACTGTTTCTGCACCTTTTTCTTATATTTTAATTGGATTTTATATTGCATATATGCTAATATATTTGCTGAAATCCTTGCTAAATAGTTGACCTCCATCTAAATTTGACAATACAGGAAGAAAACTTATGATCACTTTGTGATTCTAGTCACCCCAGAGTCACTTCACAGGGACAGGCGAACTCCACAAAAGGCACACTCCACCAGAACCTGCCACTCAAAGTGTAACCCATGAATCATTGTGTCAGTGTGCCTTGGAGTTAGCAAAGAATATGCATGATGCCTGACCTCACTATATAAACTTGGAGTCAGACTCGTCCCAAATGATTCCCATGCATGTTGAGAGTCAATGAAGTGGACCTCCAGGGACCTTCTAGTGTTCACTTTCTCTAACTAAATATGGTGGGAAATCAGTAGAGATTGAGAATACCATGGGATCCTGGCACTGTGGCAGCTAAGATGAGGACCATATAGATGACGAGGGTGTCTTCCCTTCCCCTGAGGGTTTTCTAGTCAGGAACAAGAAAATAACAGTGACCTGGCTCTGTGGAAACCTACCACTACTTCATCACACACTCAATTTTTTCTCATCATGACTATGCAGTGTTATAGAGGAGAAGGCTGAGAGCAGCAGCCATACCCATATTTTATTTACTTATTTGTGTGTGTATATGTGCATACTCATGTACATGCACACATGTGTAAATGCATAGGCATGCATATGTGTGAGTCTGCATGCATGTGTGTGGAGTCCAGAGGACAAACTGGGGTGTCATTGCTCAGGAACTGTTAATGTTTTCTTTTTGAGGCAAGGTCTCTCTCTCACTGGCCTCCACCTCAAGTAGATTAGGCTAGCAAGCACCAGAAATCCTACTGTTTCTGCTTCCCCAGTGCAGAGCCTATAAAAAACACACACCACCATGCCCAGCTTTTGGTAAGTTCTGGGCCTTGAACTCAGTTCCTTATGCAAGCAAAGTGAACATTTCATCAACCCAGGCGTCTCCCTAGCCTAGTCTTCTTTCTCACATTGCCAGGTCAGTTGACAAATTCTTCAGACTTTTAGTAATCCCCCATTCCTATAAGTACTACCAAGACGGGGGAAAACACTGAAAAAACAAAACCAAAAAGGCTATCTGGTATGAAGCAGAAATAAAAAATATACCTTAGCAAGACTGATGAAAAGCAGTTTTCCCAAGTCCCAGGGCTCATGATGGGTTAAGTCTGTGAGCTATAGATACCTGTTTATCTTTGAGGCTTCCTTCCCTCATGCTCTCATTTGGCTCTGTGGCTCCTAACTCACAGGTTTACTGAGAGCTGTAAGGGAGGGAAGGCTTTACAGTATTTCACAGAGCCTCTTTTTCTCTAGGGGTCGGGGTTGTGTGAAGCTGTTCAAGTTTGATGCTGTGCAGGGTGACATCTTCACATGAGGAGAGACGGTCTGCACGGTCACAGAAAAACTGACAAGGCAAAAAAAGCAGAAAGTCGGTCCAGGTGCAATCTCTTTTCCTGTTGTCACTGGAGCTACATCATCCTGAGTGACAAGAGAGGCAAGGACACCCTGAGGTGGAGGATTGTAAGAACAGAATGAGTGGATTCCCTGAGAGGTGGCCAAGCGGTGGTGTGAGGAGGTGCCTGGCCTCTGGTGAGAAAGAGGAATGAAAACTCCATCCTGCTCATTGTAAGTGAGGTCTCTCTCTACTTTGTCTTCCTCTTCTTCCTCTTCCTCCTCTTTTTCTTTCTCCTCCTCCTCCTCTTCTTCCTCCTCCCATCTCTTTTGGTGACTCACTGAGTTTCATTCAAGTTACTTACAGGAACATGAGTGAGGGGTTACTCTAAGGAGTCTACACTACTGAAGAAAATACATCCTCCTCTCTCAGAAGCCATAAACTGCATATAAAACTTCAGATGAATTGGGGTCTTGTGAGTCCCTTCCCCAGTACCCATTAAGTGCCCATGAATCCATAAGAATGGGCAGGGTCTCATGAATTTTCCCCTCCATGATAGAATATTGGTCACAGCTAATATGAACTCAAGAGTACAATTGTCATTCCATGCCCAGAAGACAGCATTTCACAGCCTTCCTTCCCTTCCTCTGGCTCTTTTATAGTTGTTGATATTCCCCAAGCCTCGGAGTGGGTGATACAGGTGTTCCATTTAGGGAGGAGCATCCATTGGTCACTTATTCTAAGTCTTTGTAGATTTCTCACTCCTTTATGGCACCAGTGTGTCTCAGTCTTGTCCCTGGCTTGTATCCAGATCACACTGCCTGTCCCAGCTGTCCTTTCCACAATCAATCTCACCGCATTAGGACTTGATGTCTGTACTCACAGTACTTTGGAACTACCATTGACCTCTTAAGTTCCAAGACCAATGGCCTTCCAGAAGGTCTACTATGCTTTGCTTCAGTCTTTGCTTGCCATTCAGCACTCTTCTGCCTTTGAGATTTCATCATTCTGCCTTTGAACACACCAGGTCTTCTCTTCTGTGCTTCCTTCAATGGCTTGACCCCTCATCATCTCTTTGAAATATGTCTGCTTCCAAAGGTTCAGTCTTTCTTTACACTAGCTCCCCTCTGTAACAGCTTCCACAACCTTCAATGAAAATGCCTCCAAATGTACTTCTCAACACATGAACCAGGAGGTGGAGAAACAGTTCAGCAGTGAAGAGTGCTTGCTGCTCTTCCAGAGGCCTGGAGTTCAGATCTCATCCAACCACCTGTAGCCCTAGCTTCAGGGGGAACCAACATCGTCTTTTGGCCTCCATGGGTAATCTAACACACATGTACATACACATAAATTAAATATTAAGAAAAACTTTCAGGGGCTGAGTATTCAGCTCAGTGGCAGAGGGCTTCCTTAGCATGTGTGAGGCCCTGGGACCTATCCCCAGAAATGCATACACACATACATACCTTCCTCAATCATCTGATATTTCTATATGGTCGACAGACTTTCCATTTATCCATGTCATTTTCTTTAGAGTGATAGTCTTATCTTCAGTAAGTTCTAAGCTTAGAGCAAGTTCTTCCTCATGTAATGAGTAAAGTGAGGTTGGCAAAGTATTTGTTACCCTTTGGTATTTCGTAGCGCCACAGTCTACCCCAAGGCTGTACAGCCTGGAATATTTGCTGCAGTGCAGAGGGATAGTTCCTCTTTGTACTATTCACTCCTTATCTCTGCCTAGTGGACTAGCCCTTAGCAGCACAGGGCTCAAGGGGAAATCCACAGAGTCGGTGAGTACTAGACTTTTTTATCGGAGGTGGTTAGGGAAAAAGACACTCACACGCTCTCTTGCTGGTTTCTTCTTTATTCTTCTGTATTCTTCATTCTGTGTTCTGTATTCTCTTTTCTTATCTTGATGTTTTCCTTCTCCTTCTAACTCTTTTAATGTTCTCCTCCTAATTCTCTCATTCTTGGTGTTTTCCTTCTTACCTCGTCCTCACTCTTGATGTTTCCCTTCTAACCCATTTTAACTCTCTAACTCTATCTCTATTCTTTCCCTCACAGCTTAAACACACCAGCAAAATCTTTCAGGAAATACAAAAATTACAATGTGGTTACCTTCTGTTTTGCAAGTGAATAAATACAAGTAAAAAAAACAGCATGTTTTCCATATCTCTTACATGATTAAACATTTTACGTATTACAAGTAAAAAACAAATCCCAAGAATCACGTACATTCATACCCAAGCAAATTGTTACAGATTAACTGTGTGGGCAAGCAAGGTATTCTTCTCAGTCAGGTCTTTTACTGGCAGGCTGCACTTTGCAGTTACAAAGAAAGGGCCAATTACTTTATTATTTATCTTGAGAGGTAATCATAAGGAATCTTAAAGGAATCACAAACCTAAACTTTTATATATGAAAAAGAATCAGTCAGCTCTATATTAAATCTTTAGGGTACTATTGTTGGACACCTTGCTCACCCTTGATGCAGAGGGGAGGGGCTTGGACCTGTCTCTACTGAATGTACCAGGCTTTGGGAGTGGGTTGGGGAAGAGGCTGGGGGGGGGGGAGTGGGAGGAGAGATGAGAGGGGGATCTGTGGTTGATATGTAAAATGAATAAAAATTTTTAAAATAAAACAATAAAGAAAATACCTTACAGCTGAAAAAAATCTTTAGGGTACATACCTACACATCAATAGTTTTTTTATATCAGGAGATTGGGGGAAAAATGGATATAAGGACTTAATAATCACCTTTGGTCATTAACCAATCCTAGCAAGAAAAGTACATTATCTAGTAATAATTGGGCTGCTTTGTTCTTGTTCCCTGACCTTAAAGAGTTTTGCATTCAACTACGTGCTTTTCTAAAACTTTAGATTATCTTCTTGGGTTTTTCACCTCAAAGCCATTTGATAAAAAACATCTTAGTCTAATTTTAAGTTATTTTTAAAGCTTTGTTTCAGCTGTGATACACTCTAAAACCTGTGAACACATCTCCCAACATAAAGGTTAAAAGAATTTAAGCTATGTGCTCTTCTAAACATTTTTTTTCCATTACTTTTTCAATAATACAATTGAAGGACAAAGAAATGGTGTCTTACTAGAGTAATTAGTGTGTTATATGTTGACTTTATTTTGCCTTTGGTTAATCAAAATGAAGTACACTCATTTTGAAATAGCTGAGATTCAATATCCTTTTCAATAATTCTATTTTGTATTCTTATTTTTGAAATATTTTATTGTCATTTTCATCAATAAATATCATCGTACATCTGACAAAAAAGAATTTAAACTAGCTGGGCTAACTGGGACTCAATTGTTTTTCTTAATCATTGACCTAAGCCACAGTCTACACGGCTCCTCAATAGAAACTCATGTGTTGTAGCAGTGTGACATACTACTTGTTTGTAGTTTTAATCATCAAAACTCTAAATTAACATTATTATTATCATTTAGACAGTACAGCTTAGGAAGAAATCATCTTCATAATAATCCACAGGTAAAAATGCTCAGTAGAGCCGGGTGGTGGTGGCGCACACCTTTAATCCCAGCACTTAGGAGGCAGAGGCAGGTGGATCTCTGTGAGTTCTAGGCCAGCCTGGGCTACAGAGAGAGTTCCAGGACAGGCTCCAAAGCTACACAGAGAAACCCTGTCTCGAAAAAAACAAAACAAAACAAAAAATGTTCTGTAGAATGGGATGTTTCCATGAGATAAATACACTGCATTACAGGCAGTGGGGATCTCCCCACACCCATTCACACTGTGCCAGATCCCAGAGAAAGATGGTAGCAGCAACCATGTAAAGGCATAGCAGAAGCAAAAGACATTCCAGGGTCTGTGGTCTCTGGGTCTGGCCTTGCCTATTTGAGATTCAACCATTAGGGAGTTGACTCCTGGTGGGCTGACACCTTGAACTTCAATTGCCATGTGCTGTTCCTCTGACAAGGCCACTGGCAACTCCTTTAACATACATTCATATGTGTGCCAGGCATGCTTCTATGTGTTAAGAATACAGGAAACAGAGGGAAAGAGATGACTATGTAGAGGAGGGCTTTCAATTACAGCCTCTCTGATAGGCTGTTACTGAGCACAGATGGAAAAGACTGAAGAGTACCTTAGGAAGCCAACCACAGAAAGGACCTTCCCCTCCACAATGAGTAGGCATGGGACTATTGGGTAGCTATTTTCTATGAAATGGAACATTCCCTCCATGGAGAGAAGGAGGAGGGAAACTCACAGGACTCAGGAAGCTCATCAAACTTACAAAGCTCAGAAACTCCCAAGATTCCCAAGACCCATTTCTCATCTTTGATAAGCAGTGAATGACTGCAGAAAAGAGACTTGACATGGCTGAGCTCCTTGCAAGTTCCACAGGGATCTCCAGGGACACAGTTTTATAAATTGTCATGCATGCTAGGGTGGGATTTTTGGTGAAGCAACCCCAGTAAACTCATTGATTTACCAAGCCAGACTTGGGTAAGGTCATTTTTTTAGTCTGTCATCAGTGTTCTATCTGGGGTGAAAAGACATTGTTCATGTCTCTCCAGGAAAAGTTACACAGTGGGTACACAGTTAACAAGCCAGCCTGGGTAAAGCAGGAAGCCAGTGGATGATTCTACGTGGTGATGGTGGACAAGCAGGAGGGAACACTGACAGAGGGCATCAAGTCCCTGCGATGGCTATTAATTTCATACAGGAAGTAAACAGGGAAGCCATTATAGCGTTTTGATCAGGAGCATCTGAGTGGCATGCTATGGCATGTGTTTCATAAGAATCACCCCAGGTGCCATGGTGAGATCAGGCTGGAGGGACAACACTAGATGAGCCTGTCATCATGAACTCTGGCATGCCTTCCTAACCATGACAGACTCAAACTATGAGCCAAAATAGACCCTTCACCCTCAAGTTGCTCCTGTCAGGTATTTTTGTCACAATATAAAGTATCAAATGCAGCCTGAATTGGGAAAAAAACCCAGAAGTGTCAAAAGACAGATAGATGAGTAGGTCATGAGGATATGAGATTAGCAATCAGATTTCTCAAGTCTGAGTTGTGTGCGAAGCAGACAGCCAAGGAGCTGGATGGGTAATGCATTGCCTCTTTAAGTCCTGAGAATACAGCTTCCCAGTGCCTCACAGGCACAAAAAGGAAGACCCTAAAAATTGCTGCCATGTTCCTGCTTGCTGTGTGCCCCCAAACAGCTTCCCATCACAGGAAATGGCTTCTATATTGCAGTCAAACCATTCCTTTGCATAAACCCAGCTATTGGTTTTAAGTCAGCATTCTATAGCAATAGAGATGATTGGCTTTATTCTTGAAGACATTTTTCAGTGCAGTGAGGGGTGGGGGCAGAGGGTGGGGGAGAGGGAGAGGAAGTGAACAATTCATATAGTTGATTGGTTCATCTCTTTTTACTTACACATAGTGATGGGCAAAGTGTCCCAAAGGGTGATCTGGTGGATACTGGGTGCAGGCCTTCCTACAACAACAGAGAGGATGCCTCTAAGAAGAGAGTGGACCAAGGGTTCTGAGCATGGGCATCTACTGAAGCACATACACAAGAACATAGGGGTGCAGGTAACTGAACTGAACTATACATGAAACTCACAGATGGATTATAGTTTGTATTCCCTACCTATGAATGATATAAGACATGCTATTCTATGCCTACCATCAGGACCTTTAGTGGTTCATGGTCATGTTTATGAGACTTCTACCCTGTAATGAGTGTGGTCTTTCTCTCCTCCGTGATAAATATGTAAACACTAGTTTCTTACACCCCCCTTTTGCCTCTGTGAGTTCTCTCCACTTTACTTCATAATTATTCTTAGTTTCTGTCTTCAGTTCTCACGGGAACACTGAAGTCCAGAGGAGAGGGAAAACATCTAAACACCAACACTGTGGGGAAGGGCAATTGCATTGCTCTTTCACAAGGATGAACTTCAGTCATTTAACACAAATGTGCTCAAAGCAGAGACAGCGGGGAAGGCCTAGAGTGACCCAGGACAGCAGTGGGATTATCAGCACTTAGAGTTTCTTTGATGAATTTGGAAGTGTGCTTAGCCAAAGGACGTCAAGAAATGTGTTTCCTGAGCCAGAACATCAAAGTCGCCAAACACAATTAATGTAAAAATATCATAATAAACTCACCTTCATTTTATCCTTGGGGAGGCCACAGTATTTATATCCAGCTCAGACTAAGGTGAATTGATCAGACCTTATGTGCTGAGCATGTTAAGTGCCAAAAGAGTAAGAAAATAGTTCCAAAATACTATACTCATGAATCTCAAAAGAGCATTTCTTGTCCGCAAATGTAGGGTGGTCAACTTTCAATGAAAATTAATCTATTCAGCATTTTCTAATTTTTGAATTGGTAGTAAGTAAGCCCACCAAGCAACATATTGTTATTGTAGGCAATTAAAGCTCTTTACAGGAGGAGGTAATATAATGAAGACATTAAGAGAAGTCTTTATTTGTGCATCCATCTTTATTCTGAAATGGAGACTTGTTACTGTCCATCTCCATCATGTGTTTGCACGGTTCACAAGGGCTGAAAAAACACCTAACTCACATTCTGTGAATGAATCTGCTCCACAGAGATTAGTTGGAAAGCATCCCCAGAGTCACTGAGGTAAATCACAGCATGGAGGGTGGGCAGAAAGCAGCTGTACAAGTCAGTCTCAATGCAACTGATGAACCCAGTTTCAAGTTACAGTCATCAAAGGCATTAGCAATAGTGTGAGTCTGGAATGTCCTACAAGGACAATATATTAAAGGCTTAGCCTTCACCTTGAGGTTATGGGAGTATGGTGGGTAACACCACCAGGAGTTTGCCTTTGAAGGGGATTGGGGGCACCCAGCCTCTCCTTTCTCTATTTAACTTCTTGGCTGCTCAGAGCGACAGCTTCTGTTGTGATAGGCCAAATGCCCAAAGCAACAGGGTCATGTGACCAGGGACTGCAGCTCCTGAAACCATGAGCCAAATAATCCTTTCTTGCTTTTGTTTATCCCAGACACTTTGTCACAGTTACACACAGTTGACTTACACACTTACATTTTCTTGGCAAATCTGAAAACATTATTTTGAAGAATCATCAATAAAATGCCACTTACACACATTTACTTTAAAATAAAATTACAGGTACAGACTGTCAATTATTCTGCACTAAATTCCATGTCACTCTGCTTTTAAAATGCCTTGAAAGAAATCAAAAGGTCCCCAGTAAGTTTACATGAGAGAAATGAATATTTTCTAAACTCCAATAAAAAAAGAACTGGCTGCAGTGTCAGGTGTGGTGGTGTATGCCTTTAATCCCAGTACCTGGGAAGCAAAGGTAGGTAGATTTATATGAGTTTGAGGCTAGTGTGGTCTACACAGTAAGTTCTCCATCAGTCAGGCCTACATAGCGAGACCCTTTCTTTAAAAAAAAGTGACTGTGACAGAGAATGTACTACTTTTTTTCATATAAAGAAGCAAAATAATAATTATAAATTATAACAATTATAATTAATAGAATTTTATAGTTATTATAATTATAATAATTATACTTAATTTTGGTATTATTAGAAACACTGTAAATGTTTTTAACCTTAATAGTTCACAAATATAAGGTAATGAATGGACTAATGGCCTATCCTCATGTATGACGTTGGCACTTGGGAAAGCTTTCCAATATTATATATTTCTAGAGACAGATTGAGTAGTCTTGCTGTAGTTAGTATCTGGTTGATGTGTGTTTACCAAAGGCTCACATGCTGGAAGCCTGGAGTCACTTTGATGATGTGGAAGGCAACGGAATGGGTGGGGTTTAATGCCAGGTAACTTGGTCATTGGTGGTGCTGCCCTAAGAAGAGGTCCATGCTGGTCTTGAGGTAAGCAAAAGCCCCTGAGAGAGTGAATTATTATATAAAGCTCTACTTCTGCTCTCCTGCCTTCGTTGTCCATTTACGTTCTCCCCTCTCCCTTCCTCCCTCTCCTTTATGCTCTCTATCATGATGTGATGTGGTTCAGTGGAGGAAGGGGAGCACTTACCACAGTCAGGGCCATGACTTTTGGACTCACAGTTTTTAAAACAGAAAGCTAAGAAAAACTCTTTTCTTCATAACTTATCTAGCCTTAGGATAAGCAACAGAGAGAGTGCTAATCCAAGTGTCTCCCTTGCCCATCATTGGTGCCTCAGTACACGGATGGACACACAAAAGACACTCACTAACTTGAAACAAACAACAGGGAAAGTCAAGGAAGGAGAAAGGACGCAGGACTTGGATGTTTTTCCTTTTAGCCTTGATTTTCTATGGGACTTAGAGAACAGAGGATGGGTAACACAAGAGCTGTGGGCAGCAGTATCTGTGGGGGCTCTGTAGGGACAGGAGAGAGGGACAGGAGAGAGAGACAGAATGGGGCGGGGGGACTCTGCTTCTCAAGGAACTCTGCTTTGTCTTTTAAACTCATGCTTGAAGTAAGATTCATAAACCCACATGCCAGCATTTACAGACGAATGTGCACATTATTAAACACTTTCTTGTAGCTGCTGTCAGCTGCTGACGTTATGGATTTACCACTTTGTCTCTTTACACAACTCAGAGTCTATTTCCTGTTTTCTTATCATCTTAGTGCCCATCTAATGAATCCTGCCCCTCCTTTCCTACCTCTCTTGCCTTTTATCCTTTTGCTCTCCTCCTTCCCTGCCTTATTTACTTGTTTAGCTGAATTTAGTGTATGTGTGTACATGTTCTCAGAAGATGGCGTGGAGGTCAAAGGACAACTTGTGAGGAGTTGGTTCTCTCCTTCAATCGTGTGAGTTCTGGGCATCAAACTCAGGACGCAGGTCTTTAGGCTTCGCTACAAGCACTTTCACCACTGAGCTATCCTACCTGCCCACCTTTCCTCTTTTCATCCCTCTTTCCTCCCTGTCCCTTTTCTATCCCTCTCTCTCCCTTCTATGTTTCCATTTTTATCCTCCCATCACTTCCTCCCCTTTGTCTTTCCCTTTTCTGCCGTCCGTCCGTCCCTCCCTCCCTCCCTCCCTCCCTCCCTCTCTCCCTCCCTCCGTCCCTCATCTCACCTCCCTCTTTCCCTTCTCTTTTGCCCACCCCCTTCCTCCTGCCCTTCCTTTTGTCCTTCCTTCCACCTTTCCTCCTTCCGTCCTCTCAAGCTTTCTGATCCGGCAGCAACTGGACTATATATTGTCCCAGTTTATGATCTCCCAAGGTGAAGCAAGTCTCAGGACAACAGGGAAAATGGCTCATTGTACCTCATGGGTCAGAAAAGAAAATTGATGAACAAACCAGAATTGCTCACTGTAGCATTTCTACAGCCACCAACGATGCAGAGACACCCAGATCCATGCCTGTTTCCCCTTTCCCTGCTCAGCAGATCTGCTAATGATATTACTGTGCTTGCCCTACAGTCCTCTTTAGAAAAATTGCTATTGATCTTGACAAGCCATGGACATGCTGTTCTTTTCCTTGGGGGCAGATTCTTGCAGATGGTTTGTGATATATTTTGTTATATTTTACTAATAAAAAGGCAATCCAAAACAGAGTTTCTACCTTTAACTGCTGTGTAATTCACTGAACATATTCTTTGGACTAGTTCTCATGAACCTGAACTTGCTCACCGTATGATGACAGAGTAGATGGGATGTTATGCTGACATCAACTCAATAATGCTTTGTTGTCTTTGCTTGTATTGTGTTTGTGCTCTAGTGGGTGAATGGGTTTGGAAACTCCTATTCTGTGCAGAAGGTCAGGGCAATTATCTTCTACTCTCAGGTCTGTGAATGGCCTTGTGGTTGTTTGTGCTGAGGTTTCCAAATTTGCTAAGAAGAACAAGGACACAGTCCCACACCCCTAGTTCTGAGAATAAACCCAGGGCCTCATCCACACTAGGCAAGAGCTCTGTTACCTACTATGTCCTTAGTCCTAGGATGCAGAAATAAATAATCCTCAAAACAGGAGTGAGGAGTCTGAAAAATGGAATTAATTCTGCATTTAACCCATGTGGCTGGGAAGCTGGTGTTCTTGAAATATTAGTCTGTTTTGGAATATTAGTCATGGTGGGTGGCCTGTTTCACACTATTTACACATGGTCTAAGACAAGTTTATGTTCAGATTAATTTCTCTTTCCTTCTGCAACAACGTTTTGGAGGCTCTGTTGTCACTAAACATGGTCTAAGCTCTGTGCAGTGGGACATGGGCAGGAGGAATGTGTACAGGTCTGACATGGGGCCACAGTGCTCCCTCACAGCCAATCTATCTTGCATGCTTTCTCCTCCTCTAAGGCTGCAGTTGAGCCACCCTTCAGGTGAACTTGGAAATTTGACCAAGGAGGAACTGCCACTTGACCCACCACTCTGAGAAGAGTTGCCTGACCAGGATGACTCAAAGACTTTTACATAAGGAAAACATAAGCCAATACTAAACATCAGCTATCTCAGCAAGGCTCATTAGAATTGATGAACATTTGATACTCCCCCAGTGAGTTAGAGTACCATAGAAGGCACTTTACAAAGAATGATGTTCTCTCTGTTGAATTGACATGTATGGCATAGTCTTTCATTCTGGGTTATCATTTGAAATGTGAATTGGCTCAATAAGACTTTCAAAACAGGCCTTAGAGGAGATCTGAGTGAAAACTGATAGCCACATGAAGTGTACCTGAAACTAAAACACGAACTGTAGGGCTGGAGTGATAACTCATCAATAAAGTGCTTGCTCCACAGCCATGAGGACCTGTGTGTGATCCTACAGAATGTAAGGTAGAAAAGGAAGAGCTGGGTGTGGTGATGTACTAAGGAAGTGGGGACAGATGACCCCTCAAGGTCACTGGCCAGCCAGCTTAGCATAGTTGGTGAGTTCCAGACCAGAGAGAGACACTGTCTCAGAAAACAAAATGGATAGATTCTAAGGAATGGCAGCTAAGGTTTTCTCCTGGCCTCTTCATGCATGTACAGGAACACTCTTATACATGTGGATCTGTACAGATATAATCACAGGTACATGCATACATATATGTACATAATACACTCACACATACAAAAATCTTACAAAATGTAAAAACAAAAGTTTCATTACTCAAGTTCGCTTGATTTCTAATTTTTCTATTTGTCCCAGATGAAGATTTCAGGGTAAGAAAAACACTATGGCTTGATTTAAGAATTACAGGTAAATGACTCTTCATATCAATAGTGTATTTATCTATACCCACATATTGTTTCATTCAGTCTCTATTCAAGCATTGAGATACACGGGATTCACTTTACATGTGAGAAAACTGTGACTGCTGTGTGAAGACATGACCTCAGATCAGACCACTTGTGAAAACCAGAGCTGGAGAATGAAGAACTCTGGGCTGATGATCAAGTTCATTATGAGTCCTCTGAAATAGTCATTCCTTCTTGCTCTCAGCATGGACCCACTGGGCAACACCGGAACCTTTCCTGCTCCTGCCCCACCTTGAACTACCTGAAGCCCTTGTGAACAGCCGTGCTTCCTGACATCTCTTTCCTTTTATCTTGGCTTTCTCAAGAATCTAGATTTTTGACTTTTCTTGCCATTGGAAACTCTTTTCCTGGCTTCTGAGCGATGATACTCTTCTGGTTTCTCCACGCTTTGCCAGCTTCCTTCAGTCTTCTGTATGGCCTCTAATTTGTACTGATTGCCAAGCCTCCATCTGCAGTCCATAGAGTCCTTCTGCCAGATGGGGGTAGCTTTATCCAAACTGCCTGAATCCACAATACTACCAGCCACCTCGAGGAAGAATTCTCTCTGAAAATTAGATGACTCCAGAATTCCAGCTGGGGCTCTTCAGCTTGGTGGATACCATGATTTTATGCCTGGCATTTCAGATCCAGAGTTCCAAACACCAAACTCATCATAGTTCCCTCCTTTCTAGCCTGTCTTTCTGAATTCTCTGTTTTATTTATTTATTAGCAGTTTGATTTTCTCTCAGTTATGTATTTCATATTACATGAAAATAGGTCAACTAATCAGATAACTAGTTGTAATTTTAAAGGTTTGTTATTGTTGTTGTTTCTTTTTTTCTTTTTTTAAAAATTTTATAAGTTAATTTAATTTTACATATCAGCCACGGATTCCCTTGTTGTCCCTCCCTCCCATGGCCCCCCTCCCGCCTTCCCCCCAGCTCACCCCCCATTCCCATCTCTTCCAGGGCAAAGACTCCCCTGAGGATTGAGTTCAACCTGGTAGATTCAGTCCAGGCAGGTCCAGTCCCCTCCTCCCAGGCTGAGCCAAGTGTCCCTGTATAAGCCCCAGGTTTCAAACAGCCAACTCATGCACTGAGTACAGGACCCAGTCCCACTGCCTGGATGCCTCCCAAACAGATCAAGCTAATCAACTGTCTCACTTATCCAGAGGGCTTGATCCAGTTGGGGGCTCCTCAGCTATTGGTTCATAGTTCATGTGTTTCCATTCTCCATTTGTTTGGTTATTTGTCCCTGTGCTTCATCCAACCTTAGTCTCAACAATTCTCGCTCATACAAACCCTCTTCTTTCTCGCCAATTGGACTCCTGGAGCTCCACCTGGGGCCTGGCCGTGGATCTCTGCATCTGGTTCCCTCAGTCATTGGATGGGGTTTCTAGCACACAATTAGGGTGTTTGGCCATCCTATCACCAGAGTAGGTCAGTTTGGGCTGTCTCTTGACCATTGCCACAATAGCCACAAATGATATAAAATACCTTGGGGTAACACTAACCAAGCAAGTAAAGGACCTATATGACAAGAACTTTAAGTCCCTGAAAAAAGAAATTGAAGAAGATGTCAGAAAATGGAAAGATCTCCCATGCTCATGGATAGGCAGGATTAACATAGTAAAAATGGCAATCTTACCAAAAGCAATCTACAGATTCAATGCAATCCCCATCAAAATACCAACACAATTCTTCACAGACCTGGAAAGAATAATATTCAACTTCATATGGAAAAACAAAAAACCCAAGATAGCCAAAAGAATTCTGTACAATTCTCTGTGTTTTATAATAGTCACTTTTTTTCATGGCTGTGATAAAATGCCTGACAGAAATGACTTAAGAGAAGATAGATTTGTATTGGCCCATAGTTTCACATAATGTAGTCCACAGTGATGGGGAGAACATGGCAGGACAGCTTGGTCTGGGGTGGTGGGAGCTTCTGTCCATGGCGTCTCATATCTTAGTTGGTTCAGGGAACAAAGAGGTCTGACAGGAACCAGAGATGGATATGAAGGTTGCCTGTCACTAACCTGTGTCTGCTAATTAGGGCCTCTACCTTGAAGGTTCCAAAAATTTCCAAAATAGTAGTACTCACTAAAGACTAAGTTTTGACACAGGAGCCTGTAGGGGGACATTTTTAGATTTAAACTGTTAGATGTATGAAAGCCATACCTACAGGCAGATCATAGCTTTGATTCCCCTGCCATGCTTTTCTATTACTACATCCAGTAATTAGTCATCTGGACTCCTGTATATCCCCTGCAATCACTTCTACGTGAAAGCCAAAGTGGATTTTAAGAAGTTTAAACCCCAGCACCAAATTCATTTGCATAACACTCTCCAATGGCTTGCTTTATCCTCAGCGTCCCCAGTTTAGTGACAAGACTTTTCACTGCCTGGCATTCTTCCCCCAATTTTTCTCCAGCCTTCTGTTTGTTGGGTTCTTGTCCTGCCTTCCACTGTGTGCCTGATTTCCTAATGCTGCCACAAAAGAGCTGTTCTCCTAGCATCACAGGTGATATTCTAACAGCACCACATACAGGGCAATCTTGCCTGCCTGGAACCCCTTACAGTTTGTGGCAGAGATTTTCTGTGAAGATCCCTTGAACACAACTCCATTTAAACAACTGTCACCAGGCACTAACTATCCTTCCTGTTTGAGATACTGTGACAAGACTCAACTCAGATTAACTCAGCTTCAAGGACAAACACTGAGATATGTAAGTCAGAACACCCCAAACCCTTTGTGTGGCCCCTTTGTAAATTATTTACCCTGGCAGGGTCTTAGTTTCCTTACCTATAAGATGGGGTACTAATGGTATTCATCTCATCATATTACTTTGGGGGTTAAGTGAGAACATACATGTAATGTGTCAGAATGGTACTGGGGGTGGGCAGTGAGATGGCTCAGTGGGAAGGCCCTTGCTGTGCAAGCCTAAAGACCTGAGTTTGATTCCAGAACCCACAATGGAAGGAGAGAACTCACTCCTGAAAGTGGACTCTGACTTCTGCCCCATCTCCAGTGATAAATGAATAAAATTAGGGTGGTAATTGGCAAATAGTGTTTTGTGACCGTGACCATTAGGGTTTGCATTCGTCTCACCCTAGCTTTGCACCGGGGAGAGAAGAGAGTAATAAAAGAAATTATAGACAGGTGCAGGAGGGAGTGCTTTTATGATTGACTTTAAAAATAAATAAAATAAGATTTTTTTCTTGACTAAAATAATATCCTTTCCTCCTGAAATTAAATGGATGTCAAGAGAACCATAGGCTATTGTTATTACAGAGGAAGCAGCACTAAGTAACTGAAAAAGAGTTGGTTAATTTCTAGGTAGAGCATCTGCAACAGGAAACCTGGGATGATATGGTTACGATGTTAGATTGGCCAGTGCTGTGAATGCAACATGACTTGGCCAGTAGGATGCTCCCCCCCACGCCCATATGCAGTAAACATGATCTTCTGTCCATATACACAAAGAAAGGACCTCTGCTCCTTTCCTAAGGGAGAATCCCAAGCCTCAAAGCAGCAAGGTTTCCAAACCAAACCATTCCATGAAGATGAAAACAAAAGCCAGAGCCTATTGCTGGCAGTGGTTTTGAACACTCACTTCAGTCAGCCTGTTTTTAAAAATCAGAGAACTAGCCCTTGTCAATCTCAGCTATTTCTAGCCTTAGAAGAGTCATCCAAGAAAAAAAAATAAACTGAGAAATATGCAAAGCATTCACAGAGGTAATGAGAAGCTAAATAGAGGCAGCAGGAAACTAGACAGAGCTAACAAGAAACTAGACAGAGCTAACAAGAAACTAGACAGAGCTAACAACAAGAAACTAGACAGAGCTAACAAGAAACTAGATAGAGCTAACAAGAAACTAGACAGAGCTAACAACAAGAAACTAGACAGAGCTAACAAGAAACTAGACAGAGCTAACAAGAAACTAGATAGAGCTAACAAGAAACTAGATAGAGCTAACAAGAAACTAGATAGAGCTAACAAGAAACTAGATAGAGCTAACAAGAAACTAGATAGAGGCAACAAGAAAGACAAAAAGAAGGAAGGAGGGAAGAGAAAGAAAATAAAATGGAAATAAGGATGAGATGGAGGGAGGAAAAGAGAAATAATGGAAAGGGAGGACAGAGGGCAGTCCCACACAGAAAGAAGAAAGTGGAAAGAAAGCATGAATATCAAGGACATCAATGAGCCATTCAAATTAAAAACCAACAGTCTGTGTGATCTCAACAGAAAGCCAGGGTCTGCACAATTTGTTTTTCTAGTTTTAAATCTTCAAATGCCCATCTCAACTAAATTTCATAATGCATTTCAAGTGATGCAGTTGTCACAACCCATAACTAAACTTCAAGATGTCAAATAACCACATATGAAGGGATGGATCTAAATGAAATCACCAAATAATTAGGGAGACCACACTGGCCATCTCTTGTCACTCAGTGAAGCTTCCAATATTGGGAATGGGTTACAGCTAATTGAGTTGTTGGCCAAAGGGGTCCCATAGGAATCCCCAAACAACACAGGATGTTGCCAAAATAACAACAACAAAAATAAATAAATCGGTTGCCTTTTACAAACTGATATCAAGGCCCCATCACTGAAGACAACACTGACATAACCCATTGACCACGGAGAGGTCTAGCTGGTGCCTACACAGAACCTTCAGCTCTGTGCGCGAGTGTCTTTGTATGGGAAGGGACTCTGTACACTACCAAAAGAGAAACATAAACACCAACCCAGCCACAAACCCTTTGATCTACAATGATGTCCTGCCTGTAAGATACGCTGATGTCAGATCAGCTAATGCAAAGGTTGTGAGAGTAACCAACTGAAATCTGATTTTACTGAAGGCCCATTCTACGAGATAGAACCCATATCTGATACTGCTTGGGTGACCAAGAACCTGAGGCTAGATAGCCCAGGAACCTAGGATAAAACCAAATAATAATGTTTTAAAAAACAGACAAACTAACAAAAAAACCAAAAATAAAACTAAAACCATATAGCAATAAAATGACTCCTATTAACATTCTTCTATACACACAGAGTAGGCTGCACACCCAGAGGGAGATAGGTTACAGAAAACCAACTCAATGGCACCTTTGGAGGTTCTTTGTCTCATAATGTTATGTCATGACTTTGAAAACAAATTACCTTATTTTTAAGTTTTTATTAATTTAATATACATATATTTTACTTTACAAGTACTTTGCATATATACTATGGCTTCCATTTGGTGTTTTATGGGATTCTTGAATGTGAGAGAAATTGGGTCTCTGCATCTGTATCTGTTTCTTGTGCTTTTTTGGGGGGGCTCTTTTCCTTCTGTTTGTTTGTTTTGTCCTATCCTGATGTATTAGTTTTTGCTTTATTGCATTATATTTTATTTTATTACTGTCCCTTAGAAGCCTGCTTATTTTCTCATGAAATACAGAAAGGGGGGTGGATCCAGTTGGGAGGGGAAGTGTGGAGGAACCGGGAGGAGTAGAGAGAAGGGAGAATCCATAATCAAGATGTATTATGTGAGGGGAAAAAGTTATTTTTAATAAAAAAGAGAACTCAAGCTTCCTTTCTCACTGTCCACAAAATGAAGTCAAATAATGGGGTTTTATGTTTCCTACCTCCTATTTATAAAAAATTTATAAAAATTCCAAAGACTCCATATAAATACAATTTATATGGATTTAAGTCAGAGTTCACCTTTAATAATGGGCCAGAGGATGCTGGCCCTGAACCTCTTGGTTTACAGAAGAGCCATCACACTGCACAGGGTGGACGGCTTCCCTCTGTCTCTCTGATTCTATTTATGCTCAGATCTAAGAATTCTGCAGCAGGAGCTTCACGTCTTACTCAGAGGTTGCAAAACTGGCAAGCTTTGGTGGTGGAAATATCACCAAGTCAGCAAATTGACAGATGGCAGATTGGAAAGATAGCAAAGGACTGAAGAGACAATGGAAATGCCAGACAACTGTGGGGTGTAATGCAGATAAGTTTTAATTAACAATTTGGTATGCAAATCCAGTAAGCAGGAGGAAAAGACAAAATTGAAATCACTGAAAAATAGAACTGGAAGGGACATTAGAAGTCACATAATTGGGGTGAGAAGACTCGGTGTATAAGGATGCTTGCTGGACAAACAAGCAGACCTTAGTTCAAATCCTTAGCACTCACTTGTTAAAAAAAAAAAAAAAGCCAGGCGTGGCCACACGTGCCTGTAATCCCAGTTTTGAAGATGATCCAGGGAGCTCACTGGCCAGCCAGCTTAGCTGAAACACTGAGCTTCCAATTCAGTGAGATACCATGTCCTAAAACTAAGGTAGAGAGCCATGGAAGAAGACGTCTGCCATCTCTCCCTGGCATCTGCATGGATGCATGCTGGCACAGCACCTCTATGCACACATATAAATACCACTCCATATACACATTAAACAAACCCTTTATTTATCTACTCTTACAAGATATCAAGAGAAAGAAAGATTTAGAGCATCTCAAATGATTTCCATCACTGTATTTTTCTATTAAGTTAATTAAGTTGTTGAAAACCTAAATGAATAAAAATAACAATTAGAAATGACAGAGAAAAGTAACCATTTCAGAGAAGGAATAAATAAAGGGAAAAGTTTTCATTTTATTTCTTAAATGATTAACAGATGGCAGTTTGTAGAATATGTTAATAGCAAAAACACATTGATGATTATAGATAAAGCCTAAGTAAAATGAACAGCAGTGATATATTGATGTGCTTGTTTCATAAGGTACTCATACAACCTGTGCTGTGTTATGGTGATGGAGTGATAGCAGAAAGAGAACTCAGATAAGTTGTCAATGTATTTTAAACTTTTGGGCAAACAGTAAAAAAAGAGGCACAACTGGTGTGCTAAGAAA
Organism: Peromyscus eremicus; assembly: GCF_949786415.1. NCBI lineage: Eukaryota > Metazoa > Chordata > Mammalia > Rodentia > Cricetidae > Peromyscus > Peromyscus eremicus. The sequence goes on along the minus strand of NC_081420.1, from coordinate 50,226,819 downwards.
GGAGAGAAAATGAGATCAGCTATTCAACTAAAGTCACAGAAGATTCAATGAAAAGATGAGACAAAAACAGGAACAAAGAAGGAGAGCAACAACAGTCAGGGTGTCTGTGTTAATTTAAAACAGAGGAGAGCTCAGAGCAGGAAAAGGCCTTATGGAGCAAGAGTGACATCACATAGTGACAAAGGGTCCATTCTCCAAGAAGACATAACAATGCAACTTCTAACAGCGCATCAAAATACATAAAGCAAAAGCGTATAGATGAATCCAGTACTGTAGTTAAATACCATGACATTTTACATCATAATAAACAGACAGTATGAAGAAAAATAATCACATACAGAGTAGTACTAAAAATACTATAAATCAAAGTGGATATAACAGACACTATCCTTCTTCACACAACAACAGCAGAATATACAATTTTCCAGCTCAGATGGAATCATCTTCAAGATAAAGCACTGTGTGAGCCATAAAACACACCTTAACAGATGTACACACACACACACACACACACACACACACACACACACACACATATGCACATGCACATAACCCTTGGCTGGGGAGATGGCTCAGTGTTTAAGGGCATACACTTCTCTTATAGAGGACATGAATTGGGTTCCCAGCACCCATGTTGGGCAGCTCACAACTTCTTGTAACTCCAGCTTCAGGGCTCTCTTCTGGCCTCCACAGGCACCTGTACTTATGTGTACACATTAATCCCACATATACACATAATCAAAATATTTTAAGAAGAAATGTATATGCATACAATGTATGGTTATATAATCGTACAATTACTATTATCAGGTCACCATATGGTTCAACTAGAAATAAGCAACAGAATTATGGCCAAAAACCTCTAAACAATTAGAAGCTAAACAGTACACCTTTAAATAGCACATGACTAGAGAAGAAATAACAGAAGAAAAAAATTAAGAAAATGTCAAACTAAATGAAAACAAACATATTACTTTATTAAAGTTTGAGGGATGTGGGAAATCATTTCTAAAAGGGAAATTATGTAAACTGCACATATTAGAAGAAGTAGAATCAATAATCTAATCTCCTACTTTAGGAAAATAGGAAGATCAAAACAAAAGCAAGTAGAAATAAATAATACAGAAGCCAGGAAATCAATAGAGAAAATCAACAAACCTAAATCTGGTTCCTTTTAAATGACCAATAAAATCAGTATGTCTCTAGTCAAGTTAACTAATGAATGAAAGGGAGATTTACTTCTATCAGGAGTAGATGAAGAGAAACAGCCATAGATACCATATACATTAAAGGGATAGTGAAGTAATATTATTAACCCTCATGTGCCTACCCACTTGATAATTTAAACAAACTGAGTACAAATTAGCAAAAGCCCTATCTGGAAAAATTCACAAAAGAAAGAATAGGTGAAGGCTACAATCCACAGCCCCAGAGAAGCTAGGTAACAAGGAGAACCCTAAGAGGGATGCATGGGTTGTCTTGGAAAGGGGAAATAGATGAGATCTCCTGGGTAAAGTGGGGGTGGGGGGTTTGAGGAGAGGGGATTGGGGATGGGAACATGAGGGATCAGGATGGCCAAGTTGGGGGAGGGACAAAGAGGGAGAGCAATGAAAGAGATATCTTGATAGAGGGAGCCATTATAGAGTTAGGGAGAAACCTGGTGCCAGGGAAACTCCCAGGAATCTATGATGATCCCAGGTAAGATTACTAGCAATAGTGGAGAGGGTGCCTGAACTGGCATTCTGTAATCAGATTGGTAACTACTCTAATTGTCATCATAAAACCTTCATGGAGTAACTGATCAAAGCAGATGTAGAGATCCACAGTCAAGCACTGGGCCGAGCTCTGGGAGTCAAGTTGGAGAGAGGGAGGAGGGACTATATAGGCAAGGAGGCATGGTAGTGGTGGTGTCCAGATCATAACAGGAAAATCCACAGAGACAGCTGACCTGAACTCATGAACTCTAGACCAACACCAGGGAGCCTGCATGGGACCGACCTAAGCCCTCTGCATGTGGGTGACAGTGGTGTAGCTTGGTCTGTTTGTAGCCCCTAGCAGTGGGACCAAGATCTGGCCCTGGCACATGAGCTGGCATTTTGGAACCTATTCCCTATGGTGGGATGCCTTGCTCAGCCTGAATGCAGGGGGAAGGGGCCTCAACTTGGTATGCCATGCTTTGTTGATTCCCATGGGAGGCCTTACCCTTTCTGAGGAGTGGATGGAGGAGTAGAAAGGAGGTGGAGGGAGGGAAGAAGATGAGAGGGGGGAGGGAAAACTGTGGTTGGTATGTAAAACAAATAAAACAATTTAATAAAAAAAGAAAGAACAGGTGAACTGAATAGGCTTGTATCTATGAAAGAAACAGAAATATAATTAATGAGCCTTCAAAACAGAAAGTACCAACTCAGATGTACTCACAAGTGGATTCTAGCAAACATTTAAGAAAAATAATTCCAGTACTCTACAATGTCTTTCAGAGGACAGAAGCAGAAGGGAATACAAACTCATTCTACAGAACTAACATTTCCCTTATAAAAAAAAATCCTACAGGCCAATATCTCTTAGACATTATGTATAAAATTGTACAAGAAAATATTAGCAAACTAAATTAGTATAGGAAAAGAATATATCATGTTGGAGTATGATTTATACTAGGTATTCAAGGTGACTTCAACATTTGAAAATCAACTAATATAATTTCACATCTTTCTCATTAAAAACATCTTAGTAAACTAGGAAGAAATGGAGGAACTTCTTTAATTTGTTATATATATATATGTATATATCAAGAATGTATATAATATACTTGATAGAAACAAGAAGCTTTCCCATCAACATAGGAACAAAGAAAGGGCATCCCTTTTTGCCACAGTTTTTTGATATTGCATTAGAAGTTTTGACTAAGACAATACATTTAACAAATAAAAAGGGATATTGACTAGGAAGGGTGAAATATAACTAATTATTTACAGATGGCAATAGTATCTATGCAGATATCATACAAGAATAAATACAAAAAAACCCCTAAAAAAACAAAAAAGAACATATGCCAAACCCTGACTTCCTGGAATTAATATGTGATGATATCAAGGTTGTAGGATATATGCTTAATGTACAAAAGTAAATCAATGTTTTCCTGTATCAGCAACAGATAAGCAGAATTTAAAATAAAAATACAATAGCATCTATATTAGGACCTACCCCCAAATGAAATACTTAGGTGTCAATTTAATAAGATATACAAGATCTGCATGGAGAAAACAACAAAATCTCAGCGAAAGATACCAAAGAAGAAGGAAGTAGATGGAGAAACAGTGCATGCTCAGATCCAGGAACTTCCATCATGTCCAGAAGTTGCTTCCTAACTTCATCTATAAAATCAACACAATCCCAATAAAAATCCCTCAACATTATTTGGTGTAAAAAGAAAGCCACTAACTCCATATTGTACATGGAGAAGCAAAAGACACAGAAGAGCCAATACAAGATTGAAGAAGAATGCTTACTGAAAGCTACAGTCATCGTGGCATCACAATGATAATGGAGACACAAATGAACCGATGGAACAGAATAGAGAAGTCATGAGTGGGCTCACAGAAATATAGCCATCTGATTTTTGAAAGGAAGACATGGACAAGTTGCAAGTGCACATTCCTGAATGAAAGAGGTCAACCTGAAAAAGCTACACATGATGCAGTTATCAACTACATGACACCCTGGATAAGGAAAAACCATAGAGAATAACAAACATCTATAGTTTCCTGTTGTGGGATATTATTTTAAGATTTGTTACATTTGTTTAAGCTGTGGAATATTTGTTTAATGATGCAATGATATGTTACATTCTTTTATGTTGTATTTGCTTAACTCTGTGAAGCTGTGTTACTTTGCCTATCTAAAACCCCTGATGGTCTAATAAAGAGCTGAATGGCCAATAGCTAGGCAGGAGAAAGGATAGGTGGGGCTAGCAGGCAGAGAATAAATAGGAGGAGAAATCTGGGAAGAAAAGGTTGAGGAACGAGAAAAGGAGAGCGGGACATTAGGGGCCAGCCACCCAGCTACACAACAGCCACAGAGTAAGAAAGAAAGGTATATAGAATAGAGAACGGTAAAAGCCCAGAGGCAAAAGGTAGATGGGATAATTTAAATGAAGAAAAACTGGCTAGAAATAAGCCAAGCTAAGGCTGGGCATTTGTAAGAAAAAATAAACCTCTGTGTATTTATTTAGTAACTGGGTGGTGGGCCCCTCATAGAGTAAAGAGATAAAAAAAAAACCCAACAAACAACAAAACAAACCAACAACAATTGCCAGGGATTACTGAGGATAGATTATGGAGGATAGAGGTATGAACAGGTAAAACCAGAGTACTTTCAGGTAGTGAAAATACTCTTAAAATATAATGGATTCATGTCTTAGAAAAATAACTTTGCATGTGTGTTATGTTTATGCAGGTCAGAGGACAACCTTGGGTGTTGATCCTTATCTTTCACCTTTTTGTGACAGGGTCTCATTTACTGATGTCTACCTAGGCTAAACAGTCTGAGAGCTCCAGCAATTCTCCTGTCTCCATCTCCTATCACATTGTAGGAATGCTGGGATTATAGACTTGCTACTGCATGTGACATTATGTGGTTTCAGGAATCCACACTTAAGTATTGTGTAGCAAGTGTCACAGAGCCATCTCTGCATTCTAGGACAAACATCTTTCTATATCTGATCAAATCCGTAAAGTGTGCAACAGCAAGACTGAACCCTAATGGATTTTGGGAACTTGGGATGATAATCATGGGTCCCCTCTGATATTTCTTGGGTACTCAATATACCACTGATAACTGGGAAGGTTATGGATTATGAAGATATTAGGCATTTGGGAAATGTCTGTATTTTCTTCTCAGTTCTGTTGAGGACTTAAGACTGTTATAAAATAAAGTTTATTAAAAACAATTAAATAAAAAATAAAACCTTATGAGTCAACGTTCATTATTAAGAAATTGCTACAAATATAGATGGAAGACTATCTCTCTACCTTTTTGACAAGGGCTAGAAGAGTGTTATTTGACTGAGCTCTTTGAAGGCACTGAATAGGAACTGAAGTGGAATTGCCACAGGAAACATTGCCTTCTTGACACTATATGTGTGTGTCTTTTAAGGATGGGGCTTTATATGGTCATTGTAAGTGTTTATAATCGCAGAAGGAATAGTTGGACAAAAAAGGCCAAAATGAACAAGACCTGGCATCCCCTGTAATTGCGGCTCTACAGAGAGGAATTACAGGCTTGTGTGTGGGTAATGTCCAAGTCATTTCTGAATTAAATCCAAATCTCCTGGCTGCTATCAGGACAACATCCTACGTTAACCAAAGGACACACAGTCAGCCAAGGACTAGCAGTCCTTGTCTCTGCCCTTTATGAATCCTATATTGTGGCTGGCAAAGGGCCAGGGAAAGGTCGTGAACATGATGAGATGGGAGGGACTGTTATATTTGTATAACTTCTTGTCTGCCAAGATGGATGTCAGGAGGGATCTGAAGGAAGCTTATAAAATGAGAGGGACATAGGCAGGGGCAGTGCAGGACAGGGAGACAGGCTATTAAAGCTAGGGTTTGGGAATGAGGTTGTGTTCTTGGTCCACTGCTGGTATCGCTGCTTTAGAAGACAATGATACTTTTAGGGGTGGGGCTTAAGTGGAGGAAGTGCTGTGACTGGTGCCCCAGCTCCAAAAACCCTAATTGTATGGTTGGAGATTTGCCGAGGCCAAGCTGTAGGTCCTGTTACTCATGACCAAGCCACTCAGCTATCATGCTTTGACAGTAGGTAGACTAAATTCCTACTGGCCCCTGAAGTTGATTGGGTCAGGCAGTCTATCACAATGATGGAAAGTAACCAACAAAACATAATACATTTTGGTCATTCATGACCTCAATCCTATCTAATATTTCAGTTTTAAGTTTTGAGATCAATACCTTACATGACTTTTGAGTTTAAGGACATACTATAAGGATATCACTGATACTGGCTGGAGTAGAGAGTCAAAGGTCAAACTGAACAGTTCTGTTTCTCAGATCCCTTTGAAGAAAAGTAAGTGGCCAAGAGCATACTATACAGATGTCAAGAAACATAATCTTCTAACTTGTTTAATGATTCAAATTTTGGGATGACAATTTACACTGAACCTGGACTATTGTGGACTTACCATGAATGTTGACTTTATTTTCTGCACTCTGCATTTGAGTAGCATGAGTCACTAGTCAATCTTGTAGATTAGCAAGCAATACGCTCAAAATATAGAAAAAAGCTTTATTTTTTCTCTGCTTTTTTTTTTAAACCAGCCACACTCTATCTCCCATAAACAAAACCCCATGTCTTTTCAAGATTTGGGGCTTGGTGTTTACTTACTTAAATGTGATAGATTTATTGTTTCACGTTCCCAAAGTCTTCATTGCAATTCAATCAGTGATGAATTTCCCTTACCAAATAGCTCATTTTCTAGAATAAATATTTATGAACACTTCTGTTTTTTAATAGCTATTTAGCTAACTAAACATTAATCTCATTCCATCACTAGGCAGTTCTTACGTCTTCAATCTCAGTACCTTGAGACATTTCACCAGATGTCTTTCCAAAATTGGGATGGGCTGATCTACTGCACTGTTCTGCTCTGAGAGTTAGTTGTGTCATAGGTGATGTGTTTCATTGGCTTGCTCTTTAGGTGGACTTTACTTATTCCTAGGGAGGTGGTATTCCAGATTCCCACTATTCACAAGTTTTTCTTGACAAACCTTTCCAAGAATGCAACCTTGTGTAGCATGGCACCATATATTAGATGGAGCAGACACTTTAGTTCATAGAACTAATACTTTAGTTCATGGAATTAGTTCTTTACCTCACAGATGTGCTACACAATTGTCTACTACTTTGAGTCTTTTGGCATGCTCTTCATTTTCTAGATCTTTCCTTTCCTCTCCTTCCCTTTGTTCTTCTTTCCTTCTTCCCATCAATTCTTTTTAGGGGATGGGGCTAGCCCTCTGCACAAGATTAAGAGAGATATAGAATAGTAATCTGGTTCTGAGTAGCCTTGCTGAGAGAATGAGAAGGCGTTTCACACTATCATCCTGTTTCTTAATTGCCAAATAAGTATTAATCTTTAATAATTCTTTAATAATACCAATTAAACAAGTATTAACCTTTAATACTTACTTAAGGCATATTTATATAATGTATTCTGTATTATTGCAAGGATTTTACAATCGTTAAATCATTTAACCTTCTTTGTGGTAATCCCATGAAACACTGATTATCCCTAGCTTTTAGATAAGAAAATTGAGGTACAAAGTTACTGGCAGAAGCTTTATTCAAACCCAGAGAGTCTAGCTCCAGAGTCTGAGTGTCTAGTCACCTTACCAAGCTTTCATGGAAAGAATACAGGAAATGTCTACAGAGACCATGGTACCATTCATACTCCTTTCAATGAAAAAGACAGTGCAGAGATAAGTGAACACAAACAAAAGCCAAGACACACAAAATCCACTGGGGTTCTCTTTTAAAAATATGCAGGACTTAGATCTGGGAATAGCTGTAAGAGTCAAAAAAGCTTCTCATCAAGGTATCACATGATAGTCAAGCCAGCATTTTCTAGAAAATTCTCTTCCTGTTGTCTCGCCCAATCTTAACTGAAGCTTCCATTTTTACACTTCTATGAATGCTGTGCAGCATCCCTGAGCCTCAGGCTCCTTCCTAGCATGCAGGCTGTTTCGTTTCTCCATCACCCCAGATTACAGGATGGCGTGTACAATATGGCACATGTCAGTTTGTCTCCTAACACAATGCTGCTCTGAATTCTTTGCCTTGGAGTCCCTTGTGCTTTTTCCTACCAGGCCGCCTAAAACGGAATCTTGATCAATAGGCATTGCCATAGTTATATCCTTGCCTTAACAAAACAGCAACTGCTACTTGGCAGTGAGATTTTTGGAAGTTCTGAAGGTACCAGTACATGATGAATTGTACTTTCTCTTTAAAGAGACACCAGAAAATGCCTGCATTCATATTACAAAAGATGGTATGTGTTTTCAAATCTTTTTTAAAAGCACACTTTGTTTTTTGAGGTAAAAGTTTTGAAAGCTGAACAATCTTTCCATCTGGGCAGAATGTTTTCAGTCTTGCGCTTCTTTAAAAGCAGAACATTTTACATCCCGGCTGCAGCCTAAAATAAATAGATGAATTAAAAAAGAAAGAAAGAAAAAAAGGCAGAACATCCTACTTATCAAGAAGGGACCTGGAGCTTCCCAAATAAGTCCTTTTTACAGAGTAAAACCCAACGGCACAAGGCTGGAGTTCAAATATGCTTGAAGTGGGAGAACACTGAAGAATCAAACCACCTTCAGCAATAGGCATGGTAGTATTAGCAATTAGTAATGTGATTGTTTAAAATCACTTTAATATTTTGGTCATTCTCAGAAGTCTTCTGAACACTCTTTGCTTCCAAAAGAAAAACTTATATAAAGAAACACAATGAGCATTTTTTTGGAGAAACCGTGATGCTACATGTCAGACAATAGGAGGAGCCTGAGGAAGAATAATAAATAGCGTTTCCTGCAACATTTTAATTGAGTAGGATGACCAAGAAGACCGAGTAAAACAACGAGTACATGAGTCTGTGGTAAGCTCTTTGCTCTTTTAGGGATGCTTTTCTCCACAGACTGTAATTCTCTCTCCTAAGAAAGAAAGGGCTCTAACACTATCACATCATGAGATTTAAGGAAGCTGTGTCCTCTCCCCAGAACTTTCGCTGCTTCCCAGATCCCTGAGGAGTTGTTAGGAAACATTTGATGATGATATGTGGGATTTTTTTTTATCTCCCATGACAAGAAAACATTTAGCTGTTTCTATGAGGGGACGTATCTGATAAGATCGGGTCAGGTAACTTTGAGGACTTCGCTGAACCTTTCTGTGACTTGCAAGAACCCTAGGGTTTTGTGGAAGCTGATGAAAAGCAAGGGAGATGATTATTATTACAAAACATGTCAGCATCATTTATACTCATCATTTTATTTGCTGGAATGTCTATCATTGTGACAGAAAAAACGTTCTGTTGGATAAAAACTTCACAATCCAAAGACTTCAGTCTCAAAAATAAATGTATTTTCATTGGTTCCTAAGTTGAATTTCTTGTTCTACAACCTAATGGCTCAAATCTTTCTTTTCCAGACATGGAGAGACTAATGGCTTTCATGACTAAGCAACATAGGAACTATAGTGTAGGGTGTTGTGAGCCACTTTTTCCCCTTCGAAGTGAAAATACTGTTTAGGGTTGTTGTCCTAGTTAAGAGTTACTATTGCTATGATAAAACACCATGACCAAAAGCAACTTGGGGAAGAAAGGTTTTATGCAGCTTACACTTCCACATCATAGACCATCAGTGAAGGAAGTCAGGATAGAAACTCAAATAGGGCAGAAACTGGAGACAGGAGCTGATACAGAGGCCATGGAGGGGTGCTGCTTATTGTCTTGATCCCCATAGTGTGCTCAGCTTTCTTTTTATAGCACCCCGGACCACCAACCCAGGGGTGGCTCCACTCACAATGAGCTGGGCCCTCACCTATCAATCACTAATTAAGAAAATGCCCTACTTCTCCACAGCCCAATCTTTTTTTTTTTTTTTTTTTTTTTTTTGGTTTTTCGAGACAGGGTTTTTCTGTGTAGCTTTGCGCCTTTCCTGGGACTCACTTGGTAGCCCAGGTTGGCCTCGAACTCACAGAGATCCACCTGGCTCTGCCTCCTGAGTGCTGGGATTAAAGGCGTGCGTCACCACCGCCCGGCCAGCCCAATCTTATGCAGGAATTTTCTCAACTGAGGCACCCTCTGTTCTGATAATTCTAGATTATGTCATGTTGACATAAAACTAGCCAGCACAGTGTCCTTTTCCCAGTATTAAAATATACGAAACCAGCTTTATTTATATCTCACCAATCAAGCCTCAACAAGGAGCAGTGGCACTAGCAATTTAAACAGAGACACAGAACATTATCTGAATTCACTTCTTGTGTCTAGACGTGAGATACACCTGTGCTAAGCTTCACATTTGTCACCCTGGCTAATCGTCGCAATACTTCTGTGAGCTGTGGGGTGTTTTATCAGATTGTACAGATGGGATGAAATGTCCAGAGAAGTCAAATAGTCATCCAAGATTCCCACAGCAAGTAAAACAGCAAAACACAGAATGACTTAGAATCTTCTAGCATAACCTCAAATTTCATTATTCCTTAGTTAGTCTTTCTAGATTTGATCATCCATCCACCAGTCTCATGATGGTTAAGTGATACAGGTGCAGGCCAGTTTTGTTTATTGAAGAATCTTCTCCTGTCTTTCATTCTAAGGAGACCTCTGTGCATCACTGAACAATGTAGAGGCTCTTTTAATGGTGATGTGGAGGTTATGATCCACTTTAGCATGTCCCAAAGCCTAGGGATTTAAGGCTGTTTCAACTAGGCACTGGCACTTCACTTCTCTTGACTAGAGGTAGCAGTTAAGTGGCCCTGTGTGAGGTACCAGCAGAATGTAAGACTTTTGTGAATGCTTGGCTTTCTGAATTACAATGGAATGAGGAGGATACCACACCTTTCTTATTTTTGAGGCAGATTTTCATCACATAGCCCTGGCTGGTCTAAAAGCCACTATGTAGACCAAGCTGTTCTAAAACTCACTGTGATTCTCCTGTCTCTATAGAGTGCTGAGGTTAGAGGCTGTGCTATCACATCTGGCAAGAGAGAGCCTTTTGCTTCCTTGCTTTCATCTTGCCTGGAATATGGCTGTGTTTGCTGGCAGCATAGCCAGGAGGGAATAGCATGGTCATGAATGCCAAGGAATTCCCTGGGAAATAGGAGCTGGTGCTCTTGACACAGTGTCTGGAAGTTAATTCAAGACCAGCAACTGTCTTCTAGACTTCTTTCAATTTGAGATAAGCAGACACTTATTTGGGCCCATATGAATAGCAGAATATACTTATTAAGATTGTAGCTGGAAAGTCACCAGAAGAGAATGTCTGATAGAACAGAATGTCCGTTGAGAACATCTGTGTCCATCTGGCAGTGAAGCTGACCCTCTTGAAAACAGTAACATGTTTCCTTTAATTTTGATGCTTTATATATATGTATATCTACACAAATACATACACATATGTAAAATGTGCATTTCTCAAACATCTTAAATTTCAGAGTGAAAAATACTTCAAGATATCACCAGGAATATCAAATTCTTCCCTCAATAGAAGTCTTCCAGCGTATCGACTCTAGGCTAAGTTTTGTTCTGAATGTGGGGCTTTGGAGGGGACAAGAGTACGTCTTTGCCTTCTTAAGAAATCCAGTCTGATCATCCAGCTGGGCAATAGCAACCAGTGCAGCTGCTTCTCAGCTTACAATGGAATTCCATCCTGATAAATTCAACCAGGGGCAAATATAATACATCCAAAGTTAATATGCCCAGCCTGTCACAGCTTAGTACCAGAGTGTACCACAGATGAGGGTGGCTTCCCCTTATCACTGAGTGCCATGACGTCATGTCCACTGATCATACCTTGAGAGTATGGCACAGTTGGCTTCTCTGGCCCAGGAAGATATCACAACTCAAACTTCAAAGTAAGATTTTGACTAAATACATGCCACATAAAATCAAGTAGAAGTTGTAGTAAACCAGAGCGCATGTGTCTACGTTCCACTAGGGGATGGAAAGACATAAGAGAGGAGGGGACAGCTGTCTGTGGTCCAATTTGAATGAAGGTCTGATGAGAGGAAAAGTGGGGTTAAAAACCATTGAGAGAAACAGGAGGTATGGAAAGAGAGGACTTCTAGGGAGCAACACAGTCTAGGTGTGGGGGAATTTTCAGAGAGAGTAGGACACCAGCAGGCTAGCCGTCTGTAACTTTTTTTCAAGTGCTCCAAGAAGCCCCTGAGAATGTTGTAGCCTCTAGATAATGAAGGATGACAAGAGGCCACTGAACAGTGGAATATGGAATTGGATTTGGGGAAGTTACTCCTGTTTGCCTGAAATACAAATAGAATGCCTATGTAAAATTTGAATAATTAGGAAGCATATACTGAACACAGGAAAGAAACATCTGTTTGCCTTCATTTTTTTCTAACTATATCTTGTCTGTGTATTGATCTTTTGTGTGTGTGCACATGTGTGTGTATGTGTGTACGCATATTGAGGCCAGAGGCAACCTTGGTGTTCCTATTCAGGAAGCCATCCGCTCAGCTTTGTTAGCCAACAAGCCCAGTATCTATTTGTCTCTGCCTTCTCGACACAGGAATTACAAGCATGGGCCACCATAGTTGGCTCTTTTTGGTGTGGGTCTTAGGGGTTGAACTCAGATCCTCAAGCTTGCAGAGTAAGCCCTTTACCAACAGAGCTACTTCCCAGGTTCTGTATATTTACTTTTTCACAAACTGAACTGCAAAGAAAGACTAATAAAATTAGCTATTTCTGCAGCATGCTGCTTGACTTAAGATTATATTATGAATTTCATACACTGTGTCTTATACATTGTTCTTATCCACATGGGCCAAATCAGATGCATTTCTGGTTTTATTAGAGCATAGCCACACCTGCTCTCCCTGCCTGCTGACTGGTCTCCTCTCTATTATAAAGGAAAGATCCACCTGAACTGTGAGACAGAATCAATATTTTCCTTCATTCCTTTATTTATTTATCATTATTACTGTGTGTGTGTGTGTGTGTGTGTGTGTGTGTGTGTGTGTGTGTTCACCCATGCACGCGTGTGTACACACAGGTGCATTACATAGCTTGTATGCAGGGGTCAGAGGACAGCTGTGGAATCAGTTCTGTCTTTCCACCTTGGGTTCTAAGGATCAAATCCAATCTTGAGGATCACCAGGCTTGCATGGTAAGCCCTTTATACCACTGAGCCATTTATCTGGGCCCTCTTTTTCCTTTAAATTGCTTCCTGCCAGGCAGCTGGGCAGAACAATGAGAAAAGTTACTAATATAATCTCATATAGGTCCAGAAGGATATTTTACCTGAATGTGACTTTCATGGTACACCAAGGGGAATCTTCTCTCTTCTCTGAGCTCTTCTGCTCTGGAGGTTGGTGATTCCTGGATTATTCATGCTAACTTTTTTTTTTTTAAAAGAGCTGAGGACTGAACCCTGTACTCTACCACTGAGCTAAGTCTCCAACCCCCTGTGCTAACTATTTTGAGTTCAGTGGGTCCCTGTGTATTCTATCATCAGCCCATTATTCCTCTGTTTTTTGGATATTGTGATTCTTTGCTGGTCATCCTGGTATGCTATCCTTCCCCTCATTCCCCACAGCCGGTGGACTGTATACCTCAGTCAATAATCCTTGAATCCTTAAAGTCTTGACAACTGACTGTCATGTTTCTCCAGGCTCTCAGCTTTCCTCTAGATCATGCTTTCCTAGGAAATCATATATTTCCTGTGTACATCCTTAGCTCACAAATAAAACAAATTTTTGTATTTCACTAAAATGATGTTTTGTTCTTAATGAAAAGTTTTATGAAGAAATCAGTCACACCACAAATTAGGCATGATGTGTCCACCAAAGATTAGCAGAAGGTCACCAAGTCACACAAATATGCCCGCAGAAATACTCTTCAGGAGCTCATTTGAATTTTGGCCCCACCAAGATGCACCCATTTAATTTCTAGAGCAAAACCCCATGGCAATGAAAGTTAATTAGTCTGAAAATGTTGTAGGTTCGCTATATTTGCAACGTATGATAGAATTTTCCACAGGCAGGGTTCGACATGTTTAATATAGAGCTTTTGTAGGTAGGAAACGAGTGTGTTCCAAAATCTAAAGTGTATTTTGTAAAAGAAAAAGATCATTGCTTTTCTTTTACTTTTAAAAAGGAAAGAGCTCCTGGATTTGAAAAAAGAAAAATGTCTGAGTTTAGTCTCAACAGGAGCAAGGTGAACCATTATGAAATGGTTCTGAGTCCCGGAGAGACAGAGCGATGGAGTTACTGAGTGATCTAGGGGGATCAGGGGCAGCAACAACAAAGCCCATAGCAGAGAGCCCTGACCCCTTTTGGAACACAGTGCTTATGCAACTGCTCCACATGCTGAATAGGATGCCAATCACATTACCAAAATTCACAGTTAAAGCAGAGAACATCTTGGGCTCTCTCAGTCTGTGAGGCCCAGCACTTTGATACTAATGTTCTTAGGTAACTCTGGGGCCAGACTGGACAGAACAGGCCTGACATAACAAAGACATCAGTGCCTGTGCCTGAGACCTTGGAGGTTAGACCTAGGGAGCTGGCGGACAGGATGCCTCAGGCACTGGCCACACACAGCAGTCTTTAGTTATTAATGGACCGCCTGCCATTGTCCTTATCCCAGGAGAGAACAGTGCGAACAGAGAGAACTGCTTCCTCATCAACCAATTGAACACAAATAACAAACTATGAAACAGACACACCAGCTCATATAGAACATGTTCTGAAGGCTCTGACTCCCTGATGCTCTAGTTCAGTTAAAATGTAGATGGACTGCAATGAAGAGACTGAAATTATGGGGAAAATTGAACCTGGGAAGGGTCTTTGGACCTTGTCATCTACCTACGTACAAACACCACAGTCTGAGGATTGCAGAAGAGTCAGATGAAAATATTTCCAAATAATTCACAGATGTCTAGAATCATCACTCTTGACCTCATTCTTTACTGCCTGTTTCCTAACCGTCATTTAAAATTTATTTAATTCTGCATTGTGAACCATTATTTTTGTGTTTGAGGAGGCCATATTGACCTATTTTTTTTGAAGGCATGAATCCTGCTGTATTAACTTTTGCATCATGTATTCACTTTCTCTCTCCTAAACATCAATGTCTACCTGATATTATATACATGGATCCCAACAATAGCAATGCAACTCCATTCTGACTACTGTCGATCCTTATGTAAGGGCTTTCTCCCAAAAAGTTTGACATTTAAGCAACCAGATCATGGAGTTCTGTGGTTGAAGAGTGAGTTGAATCCTGAGATACGGCTTAGGCAAAAATTCTATATTGTTGAGTAGATTAAAAAAAGGGGTTGGGTATATTCTATTCTGGTAAGATCATAACATACAAAGTCCTAAGAAGACTTGTAAATAAGAGGTGATGTTATCATTCCATGTGCCCAGCCTCTTCTCCTTGTATATTGAGTTGGGGAACTGCTTTGTTCTAACTAACTAACTAACTAACTAACTAACTAACTAACTAACTAACTAACTATATGTACTATTGATACATATGACATATACTGATAATATTGATAATATATTGACATATATTGATAATATACTATATTATCCCCCTTCAAAATGCTGCTAAGCTATAGCCCTTGCACCAGCAATGCCAACCTCTCCTGGTCACTTATTGGAATTCAGAGTCTCTGGTACTACACTGTCTTTTTTGAATAAGGCCTCACCTCATCTTTAATTCTCATTACATTCACACACACGTCAATGTGTAAAGACAATGGAGAATCCTTGTATAGTCCAAAGAGTCTAGGTTTGGAATCAAATATATCTACAGATCTATTACAGTCAGAAATACAAATTTTGTGACCTTTTCCAAGAGACTATGTATTTTTCATATTATTTTAAATTTATTCTTTGAAAATTTCATACACGTATACAATGTATATTGATCATATCTACTCACCACTCCTCCCCTTCACCTCTTCCCAGGATATTCCCATCACATCTCCTTTCCAACTTTATGTCCTTTATTATTATTAGTTTTTAGCTGAGTCCAATTAATGCTAATGGTTGGGTAATTGACTGGAGCATGGGCAACCTATCAGTGGCCACATGTACCTCTAGGTAACACTAAACAGACTCAGTAGATTGTATATATATTTGTATGCATATATATGCTACATATATACATATATATGCCACAATAATAACTAAAGAAAAGGGGGTTGTGAATTTGGGAAGGAGTAGGGGACATGGGAGGAATCGAGGGAATGGAAGGGAAGGAGTGATACAGGTACAGAGCCAATGTGAGAAGTTCTCAAGAAAACAAAGTTAGTAATTCTTTAAAAAGAAAACAGTCATTTTATTAATTTAATTTCAATAGCAATTTGATGTTTTCCCCCAACTTGACTATAAGCACATGTCCTGAATATAGAGTTTGCTCCAAGGCCTTTCTTACATGTCCTTCCTTCTATTCTTACATCAAATCAAATAGATAAGAATAAAAAGTAGGCTCTTCCTCTGCAAAGCCATTTTGCCTGTGTGTGTAAGGGAAGAAGTGGAGTTAATTTCTTATTACTCATCCAGCATCCTGACCTTTTTCCAAAAAAGTATATGTTCAGTTTCTTTTTGTCTAATGTCACAGATTTCAGAATAAAGTTTGCACAGGTTCCTGTCTGTTGATATAAGGTATTAACTTTACAAATGCTGTAACTAGAAAGTAATGAAGCAGTAATCAGCCCTGACTGGAAATCGTATTGTTGCCATGGTGATGATAATGGTCCTGCCAGTGGGTGAAACATGGGGGCCAATGGTCGGGGTCCCTAGTTTCGCCAATAAAGCAGCAGAGAACATGAGGGAGAACTGAGAACTTGCAAGTCTCTTCTGGAGAGAAAGAGCCAAAGCAAAAAGTTGGGCAGCTTCTGAAGTGCAAGACCCATAACAGTGCAAGACTCCAAAAAGACAGGATGACTGAACTGCAACTGTTAGTAGAACAGCTTCTGGAACATTCTACTTAAGATATCTTCAAAGTCAGTGGTTCTGAACCTTCCTAACACTGCGACCCTTTAATACAGTTCTTCATGTTGTGTTGAACCCCAAGTATAAAGTTATTTTCATAACTGTAATCTTGCTACTGTTATGAGTCATAATGTAAATATTATTGAAGAAAGAAGTTTGTCAAAGGGGTCACAACCCACAGGTTGAGAACCTCTTCTCCAAGTGGTAGTCTGCTCATAGCAGTGTTGTAGACGTTCTTTGAATCTCCCCAAGCCCTTCTTCCATTTATCCATATCTATGTATGCCCACATCTCAAGCCAAATACATATATTCAGAACAGCTGACCTGTTAATAGAATTCAGAAAGAACAGAAGGATTCAGGTGACAGATTCTTCAAGATTCATCTTCTTGATAATTTTTCCCATTTGCTTTCTTTCATAGTGGGAGAGAAGACCCTTCATTTGGCTAAGGATAATTCTAACAAGTATCAATTTACCAATAGTGCCCACTTTAATTACTTCCATTTTAAGGGCTCTGGTAAACTTAACCATTCTTAAAGAGACATACAAACCAACATATTAATGGAGGAGGCATGGCAACAAATTACTAAACGTTACACCATGGGGAAGAACCTGGCAGCAGCATTAGATTACAGTACTGAAGCTTACCTTATGCTTAAGGATTTAAGAGGACAAAGTAGGTGGAAAGCAACTGTCTTAGATTGTTTGTCTTTTCTATTTCATGTGCCCAAAGCCTGAGCATTGTGAATACATTTTTTCTCTGCACTGAATGGATTTATAGACATTCACAGCAGTACATATGCAGGGGTGGAGGCCACAGAGAGTAACTGTTTCCACTTCTCAGCATGTAGGGTCTTCAAAGCACTACTATAGGGCTAGAGATGTACATAGCTCAGTTAGTAGTGTGTTTCTCCAGCATGCATAAAGGC
The DNA here is from genome assembly GCF_949786415.1 of Peromyscus eremicus. Lineage (NCBI taxonomy): Eukaryota > Metazoa > Chordata > Mammalia > Rodentia > Cricetidae > Peromyscus > Peromyscus eremicus. The sequence continues at coordinate 50,209,151 of NC_081420.1, read as the reverse complement.
CTGGGTTCAAATTCCAGTACCACCAAAGTTTGGCTTGATGGTGCCTGCTTTAAACTTAGTCCTTGGGAAATGGACACAGGAAGATCATAAGTTTAAGGTAATCATCAACTACATAATGAGTTTGAAGCCAGCCTGGGCTATAAGACATTCTAAAAAAATTAAAAAGCAATACAAAATAACAATCAAGACCACGCTGATACATCTTCCAGTTAAGATTCTATTTATTTTAGAACTGTAGATACATTGATAAGTGCCTAGGCTATCCTGCTAATTATCTATGTCACTCAGAGCTTATTTATCTGGGACTATTCAATTTTATCATCTGTGAAACGGAATTAATATCTCACAGGCTAACCATGACTTTTAAATTATATTCTATATTCATGGTTCCCTGAAAGCCAGCAGAGCAATGCGAATGCCAGGCATTGTTTTGTAAGCCTCAATAGCTGTTAGTACAATACTCACCAGCCTCTTTCTGAATGTGAACATTCACCATGGTTTTTATATACAGACTCTCAATGCCAAGGGCAATGCCTTTGTGTCAGCGGAAGGCACGAGGTGTTCCTTGTTGTTTGCATGTTTTCTTTGTTACAACACACTAATTTCCCATATACACCCTTTGTTCTTGCAGGAAAATGAAAAAGCCAAAGGCAAAAGGAAATAAGGTTCCACAGAGGCCTCGTTTGCAACATCTTAATAGCTTTCTCCTTAACCTATACTTTCTAATGCTCTTAACAAATAAAAACAGCCCTCAAAAAGCCACAGAATTTTTAAGGCATTTTACAATTATGACAATAAAAGAATAATTATTTTTGTCATTTTTACAAAGCATCCTACAATCATAGAAAATTTCATTTTTGCCTCCTTTTCAATTTGAAAGCCATGACATGTGGGTTAGTTTTTCCTTCTAAAATTTAATGCTTTGTAGTTTTGCTTAACTTTACGTACGTTATTGGCCACTGATTATCCTACTTGCTGAGGCTATAATTAGGTCTAATCTTATATTTTGAGATTTTTACTCTCTTTGGACTCTGGCATCATCTGCAAATTTAATGACTATCCTTGTTATTCTCTTGTCTCCTCACTGCTAAAACTGGACAAAGACTAGAAGGGAGCAGTAAAGTAAATGCAAATACAGACAATGCTTTTAATTTGTCTGCAGTGTTAAACATGGGCAGCAATTCTCATGTATTAATTAATGTGAACATGTTATAATCTCTTCTGAGACTCTTTGTTCATTCTCTCAACTGACCTTTATTTAGGCTTCTCCATGCTGTTCACACTTGGATCTATACAATGGAGGATTTTGAAAGAGCATATTATGGGCATGTCAATGTATATATTTTTACTCAAGAAGCTTCTAGTTCAGTGAGAGGCAACTTGCACACATGAAGGAATAACATGACAGAACAGCAACCTACTGTAATGTAGGAGGAAGAAAAAAGATAAAATTGAAGATAGGGTCATCACTGATTTTTTTCTGGAAGACAAGGTGTTCACAAACTGTCCATCCGGCTTATGAGAATGAAAGAGGATCAAAAGAAGTGAGGTAGGGTCCTGATCTGGTCATGTCTGAGACGAGGGAAACCTTACTCCTGACTCGTCAAAGAATATGGATAAACTGTATGAAACGATGGTTTTCAGCGTATGAACTATGGGTAATGGAGGACAGAGATGTTCAGGAGATAAGAATCAGAGTAATTCTTAAGGCTGTCTTAGTCTACTCCAGAGAGCATTTCCACATAAACTCAGATCTCCAAACAGGATCCACTTGAACTGAAGCTATTAAGTTCTGAGTTCTTTGAGGCTAAGGTGATCAGAGCTACCAGAAAAGACTAAAACAGGAGAGTGATCTGAAGAAGAGCATTCCAAAGGTCTGTAGGTAACACCTGTATGAAGAAATCCCCTGAGTCCAAAGACAGGGCTTCAGGAAGGGGAAGCCAGAGCTAGACAGAGAGGAAGGGCTTCCTGACTCATGGTGTGTCTGGTCTAGATTCTACAGAGTATGGCCTTGGTATCAGGGATAAATATTAACACACTAAGTATATTTTGTTACTCTTCATGACCTCTTAAAATCAATTTCGGAAAAAATGGAGCCTGGAACTCTTTACAAAATTAGAGGAATATAGAAAATCCAGTATTGGTAATGGATCCAACGCCTCAAAATATGTAGCATTATGTTGGAAAAAAAACCTTAGGCATGTAGGAAAATCCATAATGAGAAGAAAATAAACTCCCGTGTGTGGATCCAGCCATGATATAGATAAAATGTCATCAGTAGATGCAGACATTCAAAGAGGTCTCTCCCCCTCTCCTAATGTAGAGCAGGTGCTCCCGTGTACTATATTGAAAAAAGGAAAAGAAAAGCACAAATATGATAAAAATAATCATATAAGGCATAAAAACAATCAAATAAAAACTTGTAGAATTGAGATATGCAGTTTTGAAGTAAAGAAAAAAATCCTCTCTGAGATTAGTAGTATATTTGAAATGAACTACAGAAGAAAATATGCACAATGATAGAGTTGTCAATGATCTAAATAGAATCAGAGGGAATAAAGCCTGGGGTAAAGGAAGAGCATTGGGCAGCAGAAGGGCACAAGAGACAGATAAATCTGATTGGAAACTCCAAAGAGAGACGAGGGAGGGAGGGAAGAGAGAAACCGATATAATTATCCAAGAGTGGTGAAAATCAGCATGTGTAGATGCAAGAAGCTTGATGTGCGCCAAGCACAAGACACAGTTAGAAACGACACCAAGGAATACCACAGCCAACTTGCTTAAAACCAGTGACAAAGATAAAATCTTAACGACAGCTGGGGGTGTGAAACCACAAGTTATATACAGAAACATAAAGGTCAGGGTAACAGGCATCACTGGCCAGAGACACGTCAACAGATGAGCATCTTCAATCAAAGGAATAGTCCTCAGTTAAACTAGAATTCAGAGCCAGACAAAGCATCTTGCATCTATGAAGATGGACTAAGAGAAGGTCACAGGGGAGAGAGGATGGTGTGGGAGAAAGTACGCAAGGCAGGGAAAGGCGCAGCAAAACCAGAAAGCAGATAAAGAAGGAGAAGCACAGTGGGAGGGTAGGGAATGAAGGAGAACAGCAGACTAGCAAGGCTCTTGGCCACTGTGCTGCTGAAAAGGAATTAGCTTTGTGGCCAGAAAGATGGTTCAGTCAGTAAAGTGCTGGCCACAAGAGTATTAGGACCCAAGTTGCATCCTTTAGAACCCACATAAAAGAGCCAGGTACAATGGTATTTAGAATCCCTTTGTAGGGGAGGTGGAGACAGGAGACTTGTTGGCTAGCTAGCTTAGCCATATGTGTATGCTCCAGGTTCAGTGAGGAAATTCGGTCTCAAAAAATAAAGTGAGTGACAGAAAAAGACACTAGAGGTTGGCATCTGGTCTCCATATGCACCTGCATGCAGACATTCACACATGGACACACACACAAAACTATTTTTTAGGCAAAGTGGGGTGACTATTGTAAAGTGGATAACACAATATACAGTGTTTTAGAAGCTTTGTTTTGGATAAAGAATGGAGACCCCATTAGTTAGACCAATTTTGGTCAAAGGGATAATTGCAAAATCTTAAATAAAATATATCATATAAATATACATATATGCATTTAACAACAATTGAAGAAAGAGGCCATGAATTTGAAAGAGAGCAAGGAGAGGTATATGGGAGGGTTTGGAGAGAGGAAAGGGAAGTAGGAAATGATATAATTATAATATCAAAAATAAAAGATGATAAAAATTATGTCATATAACTATATGAACAGGCATTAAAGGATACAACTTAGAAGTCAATTATAAATGATGATTTGGTCCCTGTCTGGATGATTTAAAAAACACTATGCTCACCCCTCTATTAACTCAGTACTCAAATTGTTATTTCTGCACACAGAAGAGAGGCTAATATCTTCTTTAATTTTGCCAAATACAAATACACTAGATATTATAACTATAATTCTTTCTTGATAATTATTTTGTTATATGTAATTTTACTATGTTAAAGTTAAAACCTTCCTTTTTGAAAAAAAAAAAAAGAAAAGGGGAAGTGCTGTGGATATTATTCTGTATGCTGTGAATGTGTGTTGCTCTGATTTGGTTGATAAATAAAATGCTGATTGGCCAGTAGCCAGGTAGGAAATACAGTATAGACAGGATAAGCAGAGAGGAGAATTCTGGGAACAGGAAGGCTGAGTCAGGAGTTGCCAGCCAGACACAGAGGAAGCAAGATGTGAAGGCAGAACTGAGAAAAGGTACCAAGCCATGGGGCTGAATATAAATAAGAATTATGTTTTAGTTTAAATGTAAGAGCTAGTCAGTGGTAGGCCTGAGCTAATGGCCAAGCAGTTTTAATTAATATAAGCTTCTGAGTGATTATTTTATAAATGGCTGTGGAGTCTGTGGGTCTGGGCAAGACCAGAGAAAACTTCAGCTACAGGCTCTACTTTTTTCCTTCCTGGGATGTGTATAAATGGCCCAAACATAGCATGGCCATCCTTTTTCTAGTTTTAAAAATCTCTTAATTTTATATTTGTTTCAAATGAAATGTAAACTAACCATACTACTATTTGTTGTGAACTAGTTTTATACATTGACCAAGAATAAACCAAGACTTCTAAACAACATGGTGGGCCTGCTCAAGCTTGTCTAATAAGAAGGCTGGGCAGGCTGCAGTTTTTTCCTTTAGTCTCTTGTGTTTTGTGGTCTGTGGCTGGGATTTATTTGGCATACCCAAAACCTGTTACTTCTTTTGCTGCGGCTCCTTTTATAAATGCAGTTCAACCATCCATATTCATCTTCCCTCCCACTTGATAAACGACTATAAAATGCAATCCTATATAAAATTAAACAGATAATCTATTAAAGAGCTCGCTACAAAGCAACATACTTTGTATGAAGTTAAAATTTAGCCCCAGGTGTCTGTGCATGTGTTTTCAAATATGTATTTTGTCTCTGCTAAAGTGTGTGTGTATGTTGGATAAGCCCTTTTGACAAAACATGGTGCTCTGGGTGAAACTGTCTATGTTCTGATGGCCCTTCAACCCCGATTTCACAGTTTAGGTGTGGCACCACTTAATAAATCTGAGCGGTTCCTTTAAACACCGTGAAAAACCTTAGATTTGAGGGTTAGATGCTTGACTATGAGACACTCTGTATTGTTCGACAAGATGCTTTGTGCTCTAAACTTGCAGGTAGAAGCTCTTGAACAGGCAGGTGAAGAGGATTAGGAGATACATCATCATCTTGGTTTTATTTTGAGAAATCCAAGCTCTAGTACATGAATACCTATGATATAATATGAGGTTGTACACTTTAGAAAAGTCAGAGTGTGTGTGCATGTGGTGTGTGTGTGTGTGTGTGTGTGTGTGTATGTGCATGCGGTGTGTGTGTGTGTGTGTGTGTGTGTGTGTGAATGCTCCTGTGTGTGAGAGCAGGCACTTACATGCCATCGAGCACATGTGGGCATTTGGGTTTTGGCTTGTGCCTTCCACCATGTTTAAAAGAGCGTCTCAAGTTCCCTTCTGCATACACCAGGCTAGCCGGCCCACCAGCTCCTAGGGATTCTCTGGTCTTCCCTCCTGTTTAGATGTAGAAGCACTGGGATTACACACCATCATTTCCACACTGGCTTTACATGTGTCCTGGGGATCAGAACTCAGGGCCTCATATATGCATGGCAATCACTTTTCCCCTTGAGCCATCCCCCGACCCAGCCTAAGCTGTACATTTTCTTTATTTTCACCAGTCACTGTAATAACTTACCAAAACACACACGAGATTCTGTGAAACAAGTTTTCTATAAAATAATCTCATGGAACTGTAAAATAAAAAGTAATTTTTCCTTTGAAAAAGTCCTTTTAATAGACATGTCAATTTAAAGCAGATTTGCTTTTAATAGATGAGCTAATTTTAAAAACATGAATGTTGAGACATTTAACAATTTCAGTTAACTAAAAAATTATGAAGCATGAAGACAACTCCTAAAATGTTAGATAAATTTGGAATAATTTACATATATGTTATTTCCATCTTCAAAGTCCAATAAGCTACTGCCAACAATTTTTGTGTAAATATACTGTGTCTCCTACAATGTCACCATATTCATACCATGCTACCTTTTGTGTGGGCTAGGAGGGGGCTCATAACTGACCACTCACCGATTCCTTCAAGCTTCTGCATTTGCTAAGCTGTATGGCACGTAGGCCCAGAACAGGATGTTGCCAGGGACATGAAGAGGAACAAAGTATGTCTTCTGCCTACCTCTTAGCACACAACTGTTAAAAATACTGAATACAGCTGAATATAGAGGCTGGGGGATAACTCTGTGGGTAAGAGTGTTTGTTGCACAAAATGAGGACCTGAGTTTGAATCCCCAGAATCCATGTAAAAAGCCACCCAGGGACCCTCACGCACCAGCGACCCTAATGCTGTGAGGGCTGGAGACAGGAGAATTGGTTGGCTTGCTGTCTGGCAGCCTAGCTCCAGGTTCAGTCAGAGACACTGCCTGAAGGACATAGGGAAGAGAGCCATCGAGTAGGATACTCAGCATCCTTCTCTGGACAGACAGACAGAGAGACAGAGAGACAGACAGACAGACACACACACACACACACACACACACACACACATACACACATACACACACATACAAATATACACACACATACACATATACACACACACACATACACACACATACACATATACACACACATACACACACACACACACACACACACACACACACACACACACACCCCACATACTGAATTTGGGCTATCCGAATGAACCTACTGGGCCAAGGCAAGCCTCTTTCCTCCTCTCCTCAACAGCAGTCAGAAGTTAAATCTGAATATTTGGCTCCATAAAAAGACAAAGTACATCATAAGAACTCACTAAAATTATAACAAACTCTATTTTCTGTGTAGTTATAATGTAGTATTTGAGTAAAAAATCAAGAAATTTGTAGATAATTTAGTGAATTTTCATATTTCTAATTTGGGTATTTCTGGGATGTAGTTAGAGTCTGAAGCTAGATTGGTGACAGGCAGAAGGAAGGGTTCATATCTAATGCATTTTTCTTGAGTCCAGCAGAGTGAGCGCCAGCCCTGAGGATACATGTAGGGCACTGTGTGAACAGCAGCCATCCACAGGTGGTATTTCTAGAAAAAATTGCTGAGATCTAGTGCCACTTAGCTGGGCAGTGGGGGGGGGATTACTTAATTTGATCAAGTAACTTGGGTTTCTTAACCACACACAAGATGTTTGCTGTTGAAGGACTGCTGTTAACCTAGAGTCACCCAGGAGGAGAGGCCGTATTTACACATCTTTATAGCTCTGGGATGCAGCCCTTATGTCTCTGCTACTTTATGAAGTCACACTTGCCTTTTGTCTAGTTCATGAGGTGGGTTAACAGAATTAGCATTCAACATTCACTTATCCAATGCATAGTGAGCACAAACACAGGGAAAACATAGAATTTAAATGGTTGGCTTATATTGAATTTCTGTTCCACTAAGTCACGGGCAAGTGCATGAAAATACATTCATACCTACATCCATCATTCTTAACACGGTCAGGTGCCTTCCTTACAGTTATTTTAAAACACACTCTACATAGCATATGGAGATGCACTATACATTCATTATTAGCAGGAGGGAATGAGACAAGAGCAGTGAATAGTTTTGTCTTTCAGCATGTCATTTCTTGAATGAATAACTAAGTGAGATTTGGAATAAACATTAATTTGAAGCTGCTTCATGGATGAAAGGTATAAATAAAAATGAGAAACAGTACCAAATATCTTTAGCACCTTTGTCTTCATATTTTCAAAGTTTTTTTTACAAATAATATTTATAGCATCATCTGCCATGTAAGATTAAAAAAAGGATACTTTTCTCATCAAGATGTGGAGTCTTTTGGATTCCATTAAATAGACCATATATAATGATAAAACATTCTGTGATGATTGTAAATCATTGGTTTGATGCGGAAAAAACAAAATGATAACCTGTATCTCAGAATTCCCTCATAGAGCAAATATAAACAGTCTGAAAAAATGTATTTCTGGACAAGGTGATTATGCAAAAATATACAAGAAGATTAGGAATGAGTAAGATGAGAAGAGGCAGCATCAAATAGGGAGAATGGTTCATTTAAGCTGCAAACCCTAGGTGTCAGAATTTGATGTAGCTCAAAACTGCACATAGAAAATGGTCCAGCTTCTCCCCTGCCTCCATCAGCTTGCGTCTACAGCACCCAGTTGTCCTCTGGACACCTCCATCATTTATCATTATTTTGGTAGCTATGACATTCTACTTCCCAGGTAGACAATATTACTGCACACAAATGTTCCAGTTTGTATGAACATCTTAGGGTTCTATATTTTCTGCTGTCAACACCACTCACTTTTCTATGAAATCAACTGACCAGTACAAGCCTCTATAAATTCAAACATAGTTATAGTAAACCGAGAGTTATTAAGAGGTAACATTTGGTCTGAGCCTTAACTGTTATGTAGCAGGCACTTTCCTTCCCGGTATCATTTGGTTTCAGTTCCCTTCCTCAGACCTCAGCACCCATCCTCTGCAGAGACACAAGAGCAGGCTCTCTGCTCCCACTGCAGTGAGTGTGGAACAATCATGATTTGGGGCAGGAAGCAACCTGACTATGAGCACCAGCCATTGTAGATTCAAACATAAGTGAGAAACCTGCCTCACTTGACACAGCATCAAAAAGTCAGTGATCAGAACATCACTGTTAAGAGAGGACAAGAAATCACCTGATTTGAGTTGTTCCAAGTTCTAAGGTGGCTTTCTGACACCAATTTCAGTTGCAATTGTTTGTTTTGAATAAGGTTTTCCAAACAAGTGCTATTTTTGGTTTCAGATGCTATTATTCTTAAATTAGCACAACTATAAAACACCCCAAAGTGAGAACAACCATACAAAGTGTGCTACACCTTACCTGGATTCCTGCAGTTTTATGGTTGTCAGCTGTTCCACGTAGCTGGAAACAAACAGAGACTCAGGAGCTTCCTAATTGGCTGGTGCCTCTGAACTTGGCGTCCTAGCCCTAGGCTGTTACGATATAGTTTCTTATCCTCAAGTAAATGTTTGGTGTGTGTGTGTGTGTGTGTGTGTGTGTGTGTGTGTGTGTGTGTGTATGCATGTGCGTATGCATGTACACGTGGAGGACAGAGGTCAACTTCAAGTGTCATTCCATAGAAGCCATTCACTTTGTTTTTTGAGAAAGGTCTCTCAGGTCCTGCAGCTTGCTGATTCAGTTAGGCTGGGTGACCAGGGAGCTCAAGAGATCTGCTGTGTCCACTTTCTCAGCACCTGGCTCTTTTATGTAAGTTCTGAGAACTAAATTCAGACGTGTTTGTTTGTGCGGCATATACTTTATTGAGCCATTTCCTTAGTCCTATTTACGTTTAAAACATCTGTCTGTCTATGTATGTATGTATGTATGTATGTATGTATGTATGTATCTATCTATCTGCCTATCTACCTATCAAGTTTGTTTGTACCCACACGTGAGAGCCATGGTAGAAGTCAGAGGACAACTTGTGAGAGTGAGTTCTCTCCTACCTCGTGGGTTTCTGAGGAATGACCTCAGGTCATCATATTTGGTGACAAGTCCCTTTCAGCACATGAGCCATTTTACTAGATCCTTATCACTTTTCAATCTGCATTTTTTTTTTTTTTTTGGCTAGGTTCTAGACTTTCTCCTGCCCTGGTGGTCAACTTGAAGTTGCCTGTCTCTGATGCCCTTTCTCTATTGTGAGTTAGAAAACTAGATAATCAAACATTTTAGAAGTGAATGTATATTAAGAACAAAGAAACTGCCAGGAGGTGGTGGTGCACGCCTTTAATGCCAACACTCTGGAGGCAGAGGCAGGTGGATCTCTGTGAGTGTGAATCCAGCCCAATCTATAGAGCAAGTTCCAAGACAGGCTCTAAAGCTACACAGAGAAACCCTGTCTCCAAAAACAGAACAATACAAAACAACAACAAAAAACAAACAAAAACCCAACTAACAAACCAAACAAAAGCATACAAACAAAAAACCAAACCCAAACAAAACAAAACCCTAAAAAACCCAAAATAAAACAAACAAAACAAAAAAACCAAAAACCAAACCAAACCAAGCCAAACCCAAACCAAAACTCTAAGGAAGTCTAAGGAGAATTTGAAGGCTTTTCATTCTTAACATAAAAATCAGGAGTTGACGTGGCATTAGTTTTTCTAGGTACCTGAGGTTCATAAGTAAGTCACTTCCTGGCAAGTGAAGCTTTACTGTGTGCTTGAAGTAAAATACATAGTTTATACTATTTATCTGAGAGGTGCCTGATAGACTGAAGGTAAAGCAAACTTTTAAAATCCTGATCACAGCATCCATGGTGGGTTTGAAGTAGACTTCACTTAAATACAGAAAGGGGCATATAATGAATGACTGACTCATTGGGTAAGTGTGAGGATGGGACTATCGATCCCCAGTCCCCATGTAAATGCCAGGTGGGTGTGGTGGCCTGGACTGTAATCTCAGCACTCCTGAGGCAAGGACAGCAGTCTCTGGAGCAAGCTGGTTTGCAAGGCCAGCTTGAAACAGTGAGCTCTGGGTTCAGTGAGAGACTCTGCATCAATATGTAAGGAGGGGAGTGACTGAAGACACCGATGTAAACTTATGGTCTCCATAGATGCATGAGTGCATGCATACACACACACACACACACACACACACACACACACACACACACACACACAGCCTCTAAAAACTTTAACCTGGGTCATCAGAGTATTGGTAAGGTACAGCTTGGATTCTATGGTAAGAGAACAAAGGAAGGATAAATCTTGTTCAAATTAAAAAGAATTCTCCCTCAATAAAACAGGAAAGCTCTGCTGGAACAGAAAAATCCCTTAATCCAAAGCCTAATCCTTTTAAGACAGGACAGGACAGCCTTGGCTCTGTAGATTTGAAATTCATTAATGATCTTTGCATGGGAATTAGATTGGGCATTCTTTTCCACCATCAGATGAATTATGAAAGAGCATCCTCCTTCCTCCTCCTATATCATTTACCCACTGGAAAGGACCATTGCCTGGGTAGGGGGTTGAGGGAGCAACAGAGAAGGGAATAGCAGGTACAAGTGATCTGATTAGGGCAATAGAAAAAAGGGGGGCTTTAATTAGGGAGAGTAAGGGAGATAAATACAGAAGGATGATAAAATAACAGCAAAGGTGTCTGAAAAAGTCATAAGGAATCATATTAACTAGCTACCTTAATAATAATATAAGCCCTATAATAATATAAGTTGCTGTATATATAGTTTAAATGAAAAATTTACATCTCAGTTGACAATGTTCCCTCTAAGAGCCAAAGACCACCTAACAAAATCCCCAACATCAGAAATGATTGCCCTTGGTTGCCCCTGAGAGGTAGATGGTAGGTCCCTATTTGAAGACACCATGCCCAGATGCCTTTGAGCTGGAACTGACTTAAATGCTTCCCTTAGGACTAGCTTTCATGGTACCAGAAGGGGCCTTGCATGCTTCTAAAGGAAGAAAACAACCAACAGTCCTATCCAGCTATGATGCTTATGGACCACAACCATCATGGCATGATAAACTTAAGGGTACATTAGTGGCAAGCATACCTTCATGGTAACCAACACCTCTCTAATTGGAGCTAAGGCCCACTTGACAAGAGGGAAAACCATGTCTGGTACTGAAAACTTAGCCAGGGGTAGTGAAGTTATGGATCTTGTAGGAGAACCTACAACCACTTTACTAAAACAGCATAATCCCTAACTACAGTCTAAATATTTGTCCTTATACTAACAGATTACTGTAGTTCTTACCCATCATCAAGGAAACTCTCTTTGCAACAGATGGACACCATTACAGAAAATCACAACAAATCAAAATACAGAGTGTGGAGCCCAGTCTCAGCTGATACATCCACAAAATAACTCCCACACCTAAATCTTAGGGAACGTTACAGAAAAGGAGGTGGAAAGATGGTAAGAGACAGATAGGGAATCAGGGAGTTTGCTATGAGATTGTTGAGATTGTATCTCTTAGTAATGTCAGAACCTACCCCCATAAAGTCTCACCAACATGATTGCCTAAACATGAGCTGAACAATGACAAAATAATAGACATGCCCAAGTGGATGAGAGAAAGCACACAAGGCCTCAACCCTACATCAAGAACTACAGGCAACTAAGGAATGCTCAGTGGGAGAAATGGTCTTACCCGAGGAAGAACACACCAACTGGTTATCCAAAATTAAATGGTCAGCCCTGAAAACACACATATAAGGAACATTGTATTGACTGTGAAGGTTATATTTAGGACTATATATGTACATACATATATGCATGTAACAATAATTAATAAAAAATGAAGCCATGCACTTGAAAGAGAGCAAGGAAGAATACATGGGAGAATTTGGATGGAAGGAAGGGAAGTGTGTGTGTGTGTGTGTGTGTGTGTGTGTGTGATGTAATTACACAATAATCTAAAAATAAAAGAAATAAAGAGAATAAATAAAAACATAATTGAAAAAGAGAAGTGGTTACATTTAAATGTTCACGGAAATCACCACTACCACCACCACCCCCACCACCACCATCACCACCACCACCTCCATCACCACCTCCATCGCAACAAAACTGCTAGTTAAAATCTGTAAGCACTGACAAAAATGTCAGCAGGCAATTTCCTAGTCAATATGCAGATGGTAGAGTCTGAGTCATTTATCCAGGTGGAACACACTCTGTGGTCCCTAGAGATGTTTCCTCTTGCTCAGCCACCACAGTGCCAAGACGGTGACTTGGTGCTCTTGGGCAAACAGTCTGTACATGTCTGCAGACTGGTGATAAGGCCTGTGTTTGTCTCTGTGCTTGAAGTTTCTATAGGATGCCTTCCTTGTCCTTCTTGTTTGCTACTCTCACCAAAGTGCTAAGCACAGCATTTGATAGAAGTAAATACTGAAAGAGCAAGTGAGTAAATGGAAGAACCTTCTGGGGTCTTCACCACTATTTAAGACACACGCAACCAAATGGGAACGGATCACAAAGGATGATGCTCTGAAAGTCAACAGAGCAAACTGTCTACTTGAGTGTCTTTTCTTATTCTGTCAAAAAAACATCTTCAAAAAATGCTCTTAGGAAATAGATACTGTTGTCTTTGTAGCCACAGTGGTCATTGGCTAAATAACATCTCCCCAGTTGACCACTTGTTTATATAATTCAGGATTCAGCCAAGGTCTTGCTCATACTCAGGTTTGCTTCCTCCCTTCTGTATTCCCTTTTCCCTTCCTTTTCAATGGAGATAAAGAGTCTATGTCTATTTTCTATCTATCTATCTATCTATCTTTCTTTCTTTCTTTCTTTCTTTCTTTCTTTCTTTCTTTCTTTCTTTCTTTCTTTCTCTCTCTCTCTCTTTCTTTCTTTCTTTCTTTCTTCCTTTCTTTCTTTCTATCTATCATCTTTCATCGTCATCCATTATCTATCCGTCATCTGTTCACCCTCTGGTGGGGGGCATCTTTCTAGAGCACTGGTTCTCAATCTTTCTAGTGCTGCAACACTTTAATGTAGTTTCTCATGCTGTGGTGACACCAAACCATAAAATTATTTTCATTGCTACTTCATTATTGTAATTTTTCTATGTTATGAATCATAATGTAAATATCTGATATGCAGGATATCTGATACCAGACCCCTGTGAAAGGGTCATTTGACCCCCAGAAGGGTCATGACCCCCACATTGAGAACTGCGGCTCTAGATCCTGGGACTATACTGTAAGAAATTTATAATAAATTGTCTGCATTTATGACTAAGTCATAACAAGTGCTCATCTCCTTGGGGTAGCGTTCATGTGCTTACTTTAGATTTCAGAAATACTTTCTATGGTTTGAGTCTTGAGAGCCCCCAAAGCCTCATAGGCTAAGGCTTGGTCTCTAGCCTATGCTGCTAAAAGGAATTAACGGAACATTTAGGGATGTAGTTGGAGGCAATTATATTATTGGGGGTATTCTCTTGAAGGAACTTTGGGATCTGTCCCATTTGTTTTCCAGAAATCATGAGATAGTTAGCTTAATTTTCTCTTTTAAAGACTTTATTCTTTATTACTTTTAAAAGATTTATTTATTTTACATGTATGAGTGTTTTACCCACATGTATGTATGTGTACTACGTGCATGTCTGGTGCCTACAAAGGCCAGAAGAGGGCATCAGAGCCGTTGGGAATTGAAATAAGGATTGTTACGAGCCATCTCTCCTTTAAGAGAGCACCAAGTGTTCTTAACCACAGAGCCAACTCTCCAGCTCCAGTTCAATTTCTTAGGCGCTTTCTGCCACAGTGCTCTGCCTTGTATAGGTTCAAAGCTATGGGCAATTGTATGGACCGACTGACTATGGACTACTAAAATCTTTGAAACTTTGAGCCAAGATAAATTTTTCTCTTTTGCAAGTTGATTTTTCTCATGTATTTTGTCACAGCACCAGGAAGTTAACCCATACAGTTTTACAAAGTAGTTGCTTCAAATCCTGTCTTGGCTAAAGAAAGAATTAAAACATCTACATCCTTGGGAATAATATGGATAAAAATAACACACACCTCAAATTTTCACATTTATATTATCAGTTTATAAGAAGGTTCACAATTAATTCTGATCCTAAGTCTCTGTGATTTAAAAAAAATTGATTTTAAGATTTTTTTTATGTGTATGGATATTTTGCCTGCATGTATGTCCATGCACCATGTCCATGTAGGACCTGTGGAAGCCAGGTGAGGGTGTCAGATCCTCTGGAACTGGAGCTACATGTGGCTGGGAGCTGCAAGGTAGGTGCTGGACCCAAACCAGGTCCTCTGCAAGGGTAACAAGTATTCTTAACTGCTGAGCCATCACTCCAGCCCCTTTCTCTGTGTTTTCTGATGGGAGTTCCACACAGCCAAGTGAAAAAGAATACTTGAAATAGTATGATTATTAGAAAAATTTAAGATTATTTAATATTAATAGGCTAGTATAATTAAGATATCAGTTTTAAATAATATTTGGCACTTGTGTGTAATAACCTGATGTAATATTATTGACATTTGAAAAACAGAACAAAGAACAAATCCATGTTGCCTTTAGCCTATTTTTTTGTAGGCATTTGGCTTAATTGGGGAGGATTTTAAGCAGGGTGGTATTTTGTCAACAGGTGCTATCTAACTTTATAACTGTGAGAACTGGAAGCATCTTATAAACTATTTATTCCCACGACCTCATTTAATAAGAGGAAAACCACAAAACTATAAACTGTAGACAGGCTCGTAAATTCAAAAGTCAGCAATTTCCTTGAGCTGTGTTCATGTTTTAGCAATCACTCTTAGAAGACTAACAGATCGAGAGCCTTCCCTTTTTCCACAGAGAAAGAAGTGTCAGGGCTGCCAAGAGACATCCTTTTTCCCAGACTGCTTTGCCACTGAGTGGTTTTGTGACTATGCCTTCCCCTAGTACCATCTCAGTGGATGCGACAGGTGTTCCTTCCCTGCCTGGCCACAGAGCTCCCACCTTTGCCTCTCAGCACTCTTTATCTTTTCCAAGGCACTAATCAGTGACCTTGAAAATGACTACAAGAAGTTCCTCTCACCAGTCTGCAGTAAACACTGGGAATCACTGAGTGAGTGCTACACAAATGTCTGTATTCTCAGAGCTACTGGGTTTTAAGGGTTTCTTCCCCGTCTCTGTTTCCTAGTTAAAAACAAATCCCTGGCACTTTTTTAAAATCTAATGCACAACTCTAATAACTCAGTGGCAAAGTCATTTAACTTTTTGTCATTATCCTTAAAACAGTGTTATAATTGTTTCTACTCTTTAAAGCCTTAACCTGTTTTCCCTTCAGTGTTAAGTATTTCACCTGAATCATGTTGCCTATTCATAACAAATCATATGAAGTAGAATTATTGTGCTCCCTGTTTTGTAGAGGAAAAACCGAATAAAATGCTTCTGGGATGAAAATTTCAGGGACCCGACTCAGAGCCTCAGAGCTAGTTCTTTGCTTTTCTGGAGTCATAGCAGCTACTAGAAGCAGCACCCCAGTAGCTAAAATGTTATGAATGAAAACACCTTAATAAAAACCATGCCAACAATATCAATTTTATTGTCTGCTTGCCTTACTCTCAGCAGGACAAGCCAGTTTAAGATGATATGTAAATTGCACATTTGCATTGCAAATATTAAACTGCATAAATTTCCTGAGTGTTTGGCACATTTAGCCCAGAAACCTGATCTATATTTTCCTACAGAGGTTGAATCTGGGAATAAGAAACAAACAGCATTCCAATGGTTATTCCTTCCAGGGCTAATCAAGTTATTTCATACACTTTGGTGTCAGTAGGAAACTCCCAGAGGAGCCCCTTTATTTTTTGTTAAGAATACAATAAAAGGAAATAATTGCTACAAATGTCTTCTGGATAACAACAATATAAATTCCTGGGGTGGGATGGGTTCTTCATGCAAATGGTATTTGTAGATTGAATAATGGAAACAACAGAGGCTGCCTAAAGAAGAATCCTCCTCCAAAATCCAAATAAATTGTCAACATACATCTATGTCATGAGTAGATATCCTGGGTGGCCTCCTGGAGTTCTTGCTCAGTCTTTGTTGTTCTCAAATGAAAACTTTATTTTACTAATATTATAGATGTTTATCTACTTTCTTTCCCATCTTTTTGTCTGAATATACACTTTCCATTATCATCTCACACAGCCTTCCTAAGTCCTCTGTTAGTCGGCACCTCCAGATCTTGAGTGATGCATGCAAAGACACTCACAGTAGTACACTCAGGCCAGAATGCTGGTGGGGGCTGCTATTCTAGAGCAACAAGGAGAGGTGTTCTGCACTAGGACCAACTTAAGACAAAACCTGAGTTACTAGGACAAGTAACACACCCACTGACCATCACTCAGTCTCTGTGTGTGTGCATGTGTTGCTGAGGAACCTAGAACCTCATGTATGCTAGGTATGTGCTCTACTACTGAGCTACATCTGCTAGTTCTTAAATGGCAGCTCTAAGGTTTTTTAATCTCCTAAGTGAAAGTCAAACACACAGTAATACTCCATGATATTCATGTAGATCCTTATGTGTTAAGTGCCTTCTCATCATTCAGGCCCATTAATTTCTCCAAGACCTGAGTAGACCATTTTATATGTTGAGATGGAATATCCTCAAGTTTTAATTTGCATACAACAGGAATTCTATTATTGTTGTTGTTATTATTATTATAACAAGATCTTATGCAGCCTAAGGCTTGAACTCACTATGCTGCCTAGGATGACCTTGGATTTTGACCCTTCTGCCTTCATCTCCTGAGTGCTAAGATTAAAGGTATGCTCCAGAGTGCCCAGTTTATGTGGGGCTGTGGATCGATCCCAGTGCTTTGTGCATGTTAGGTAAGTATTCTACGAACCAAGCTATGCTGTCAGCCCTATAAACTCTTATTTAACCAACAACAGCAGTTCTGGTTACTGATCAAATGGGACTTGGAATAATGGAGTTCTAGCATATGCCAAGCTATCCTCAGAACTTCTGGCCAAATATTTCAGAGTTGGAAATGATAATGAACATGCTTTCATTCTCTCACTTGGAGTGTTATAGCAAAGTTCAATGACCAAAATCAGTCTCCCAGAAGGGCAAAAAGGATGCGAGTGCACAGGTGCATGTGTGTGTATGTGCATGTGTGTGCATGCACACATGTGTATTGTATGGGTGCAAGAGAGTGTTTGTAGGTCAGAGGAACACCATGGACTTCAATTTTCTTCTACATTTTGTTTGAAATAGGATCTATCAATGGCCTGGAACTTTGCCAGAGCTAGCTGGCCAATGAGCTTCATGGATAGAATTGTGTCTACCTCCCATCTGACCACTGTGGGGAGTACAGGTATGTGCCCTCACACTGGCTTTTTTAGGTGGGTTCTGAAGATTACAGATTTTTACCTGGGCTCTGGGTTTTTGGACCAGGCCCCTCATGCTCTTGAGACAAGCATGTTCCTGATTAAACTATCTCCCCAGTCCCTCAAAGGATCCAGCTTTAAGTACATTTAAGGTAACATTGTCAAGGGTCAAAAGGTAAAGTCTGAGGGCCAGTAATGATTCCTCTTTCTTCAGCAACTGGTGCCTTCTAAATTTTACTAAAAGAGGAAGCAGACATTTAAGAAAGAAAAATAAATACAGACTCGGCCTTTGAGAACTAGTGAGAGACAGCCTTTGGTGCTGGGAGGCTAATCGCTTGGTTCCCAGGATTTCTATCTGGCCGCAGAGGAATGAAGGACCTTTGTTTCTGGTTATTCTGTGTGGGTGCTCACGTCAGCACCTGTTTCACAGTTATAATCCTTCCTAGAGCCATCAGTACAGTGTTGATATTCCCCAGCAATAATCTTCCCTCAATAAAGCTATTCACTCAATATGAAGGTCAAGTTATCTCAGCCCTGAATAAGTACAGAGAAGGGCTAACCTATAAAGCAGAATGCTTCTCAGAATTTGCATAAACCTCCTTTGTCTTCTACAAATTATTCCTTGTTAAATGAAGGTGGCGTTTAAAGGCTAATTATATTTATCAAACGAACTGAATCCATCTCTTTTGGACTAATCACATATTCCCTAGGCATTTTCCCCTTCCTGACATCATGGAGGTAACATAAAGCAAGATCTATGCAAATTGATTCTCATTATCAACTTAGTGGTTTCATTTTTAACCTAGAAATTGACTTCTGCATAGAAAATGTTATTCAGCTATCCAGACATTTTGCTAAAAGGAACACGCTGTGCATTTTAAAAAATTCTATGAAATATAAAAGCATCACACACAGATGGCTATTGTCCTCCTGAAACAATGCTGAGCAAAAGTCCTTCGTGGAGGATGGCAGTGATGGGAACTGATTGCTGAGAGCCAGAAAAAGTTTCTATGAAACTTCGGCTTCAAATAAGAGAGAACTGACTCTTAGGAAATGGAAATTAAAGAAGAAATGAGGAATGTGACTCTCAGGGAATTAGTGGCCAAAAGCATAAGTATCTTTTCCATTGGTTCAGATCATGGGTAACTATGTGTGTACCTGCTTTTTTTGTGATGGTTTAAAATAACCCCAGATCCAGTCAGGAGGCCCAAGCCTGTAATTCCAGCACTCAAGAGGCTGAAGTAAAAGCATCAAAAGGTCCATGCTAGCCTGAGCTATTTGTTTTAGGCCAACCTAGGCTATCTATATAGAGAAACTGTTTCAAAACAAATTTTTCTATATCAGTGAAATCTGAACATACATTTTCAAATAATAAAATCTTTACCCAACTCTTCTTTTTGTGGTGCCCGTTTAAGTATCACAGTCTCTAACAGATTGGGGTGGTTTGAATAGAAATGGCCCCCATAGACTCTTGTGTTTGAACGCTTGACCCATAGGAAGTGGCACTATTAGGAGGTGTTGGCCTTGTTAGAGGAAGTGTGTCACTGTGGAGGTGGGCTTTTATGCTCAAGCTATGCCTAGTGTGGCATACATTCTCCTGCTGTCTGTGGATCAAGATGTAGAACTCTCAGCTCCTTTTCCAGCACCATGTCTGCCTGTATGCTGTCATGCTTCATGCCATGAAGATAATGCACTGAACCTCTGAAACTGTATGCCAGCCCCAACTAAATGTTTTCTTTTTTTTTTCAGTTATCTCAAAAGTCCTTTTAATTATGCTGGAGTTCAATTTGCTGAAGTTAAAAAAAAAAGACTTTGAAATGATGGATTTATTACTTGTCTGTGAATGACTTACATGTACTAGGAAATGTAATTGTTTAAAATGAAAAACAATTACATTTCCTAGGTGCAATGAAATGTTTGCCTTTGTAAGAGTTGCTGTGATCATGGTGTCTCTTCACAGCAATAGAAACCTAAGACACAGATAAAAAAAATTAACTTACCTATGAAATGGAAACCACACTGTTAATAATATCCATTTAAAATTCAGAGGAAGCTATATATTCTCAAAGCAAGTTTTAAATTTTTTTATTGTTGTTTGAGAATTTTATATATGTATACATAGTGTCTTGATCCAATCATGCCACATTCCCTCCTTTCTAGTTCCTCTCCATCCCCTATACCACTTTACTTTCCAAGCTTCATGTATCCTCACTGTTTTTAACCCACTGAGTCTACTTTAGTGCTGGTTTTATGTACGTGGAAAACGATCTCCTGGAGCATGAGTAGCCTCCCAGGAGCTGTATCCCTGAAGCTCGATCCCCCACCAGGCACCAATTGCCAAAGGCTTTAGGTAGGGGTGGGACTTCACAAACCCTCCATTCTCCCTGTTGGGATTTGAGCTGGTCAAATCAAGAATTTTTAAATTCTGTTTTTTTCATTGCTGTTAAGGATTGGGCCCAGGTATAGATTTGGTTAGAAATGATAAACATAAAATTTTAGAAAAAGATTAGTGTGTATATGCATATGTGTCCATGTGAGCACATGTGCACACCTGTGTGCAAATGCCTGGAGACAAGTAGGTGGTGTCAAGAATCCTCTCTATCACTCTCTGCCTCTTTTCCATGGAGGCAGGCTCTCCCCTGAACCTGAGGCTTGCAACTGGGGTAGGCTGGAAGCCATCAGCCCCAGTGATCATCTCAGACTGGGGTTACAGGCATACTCAGGGATGTCTGGCTTATCATGTGAGTGCTGAGATTCAAGCTCTGGTCTCATGATTGAGAAGCAAGTGCTCTTAACTGCTGAACCATCTCTCCAGTCCCAAGACTGGCTTTAATAGAGAGTAATTTGAGTGGGTCCTACATACCTGAGGTTCCTCTTCAGGTTCTTTTTAGTACTTGAGGTTAAACCCAGGGCCTCATGCACCCAGGTAAGCACACTACCACTGAACTACACCCCAAAGAGTCTTGACAGGATGTTCTTTGCCTCTAGTCTGTTCTTTGAGTAATCCCGATGCATGCCTTTTATTGAAATTGTTGTAAACACAAACTGATGTGGGCTCACAAGAAGCAAAGGCATTGTTTTGTTTACTATACACGAATCAAGTTCCAGAGCAATGCCTGGCTGACAGTCGGAAATCAGTCAGTGTTGCTGCAATGAATGCTTTCTATTCAGTTCCTTGGTAGTCATACTCAAAACCAGTACACTTGAGTTAAGATTTGGTTTTACCAGCACGCCGGCATTTGTCTGCTGGTCCTAGAAGTTGTTCTAAAGGTTATATAATCTTCTTGGAAATGGAGTATTAACCAACAGAGAACCATTAGAGAAAATGTGAATAAAATACATCATAAAACTTAAAAAAGGATTTGGTTTTACATTTAATAATTTTGAAATAATTTATCAAACTTCATCAAATAAAAGTAATTTAGAATAACCCACAGAGGGTGTATACCTCTATAATTCTAGCACACAGTGGGATGAGGCAAGATAGTTTAGAATTTCAGGCTATCCCAAACTACTTAATGACTTCAGGGTTAGCCTGGACTAACTACATAGTTGTCTTAGTTTGAACTTCTAATGCTGTGCTGAAATACCATGACCAAAAAGCAAGTTGGGGAGGAAAGGGTTTATTTATCTTATACTTCTGTATTATTTTTTATCATCAAAGAAAGTCAGGTCAGGAACTCAAATAGGGCAAGAACCTGGAAACAGGAGCTGATGCAGAGGCCATGGAGGGGTGCTGCTTACTGTCTTGCCTACCCGCCATGGCTTGCTCACCTTGCTTTCTTATAGAACCCAGGACCACCAGCCCAGGTGTGGCACTACTCCCAAAGGGTTGGGCCCTTCCCCGTCAATCACTAATTAAGAAAATGCCATACAGTCGGATCTTATGGAGGCATTATCTCAATTGAGGTTCTTTCCTTTCAGATAACTCTAGCTTGTGTCAAGTTGACAAAAACCACAATAGTTTATCAATTGAGTTTGTATCAGTTGAGACAGCTAAAACAATGAAGGAAAAAAATTGAGACAGGGCCTCCTATAACTGAGGCTGGCTTGAATTTACCATACAGAAGAGAAAAACCTCAAGTTTCTGATATCCAGCCTTCATTTACCAAGTGCTGGGGTTGTAGGAATAAACATCACATCTGATTTTATGCATTACTAGGGATTAAACCTGGAGTTTTGTGCATGCTGGGCAAGTATATTACCAGCTGGGCTATGTCCCCAGCATTAGTAAGTCCTGTAGTCTGTGAAGGCAAACACACACTTGCATATATATCTATATATCTATATATGCATGCATATATGTATTTTTGGTCCTTTCAGAGTTATTGTTGGATCCCGACTAGGGATGAAACATTTATACAGAAAACTGATGTTTGCGAGCAAGCCTGACCGTTCATGAACTTATTTAAAGCCTCTTCAACAAGCAACATTCACAAAGCTTCCTTAGACTTCTATAATGGTGAGCATTAATTGTCAGACTAGTATCACTTGGGAGATGTGCCTCTGGGCTGCCTGTGGGGAATTATTTTGATTATACTAATTGAGGTCAAAAGACTGGCCCACTGTGAGTGGCATCATTCCCTGGCTGGAATCCTGGACTATGTAAACAGTGAGCTGAATCCATGCATCCATTGCTCTCTATTTTTGATTGTGGGTAAAATATGACCAGCCACTTCAAATGCCTACTTCTTTGACTTCCCTGCTATATCCTTGAGCTGTGAGCCAGAATAAATCCTTTTTTTTCTGTAAGGTCTTTATGTTAATGTATTTAATCTCAGCAAAAGGGAAAGAAATTAAGTGAACTTCTATGTGTATCCTGCTTTATACACCAAACAGGTTTCCCCAGAATGATAAAGGGATGAAATGGAAGTACCATCACTTTAGATGGGAAGTGTTTGTTCTTCACCAAGTTACTTCTCTGTGGTTCCATTTCATCAGCATTGTATTTGTACTTCAACATCCTGTCACTCTACCCCAGCACGAGAGAACGAATCCAGGTCCTTGCACATGCTAGGCAAGTGCTCTAGTACCAAGCTTACACACACCTCAGTCAATACTACATTTTCAAAAATCAAATTAAAAACCATATGGAGGTGCCTGGTGCAGAGCAGATGTGCAAGGAATACTTGTTTACACTGGGTTTATATCAGTGCCAAGAATATACTCACGTCTCCATGCTGAGAATTTACCTTCAGCAAACACTACTGCACATTGCTGTGTGGCTCCTACAGCGCATGTTTGGGCAGAAAGCTCCCCTACTTCTTCACAATGAAGTCAGTATTGCACAGTGAGTGTTACTCTGCCATAGAAAGCAGAAGCACGCTTCTGAATTGATGCCACATTTCTCTTGCATATATTGCATCAAGTGGGATTGAAGGAAGCACACTGGACTGTCTCAGGGTCCAGCCACATGGACAGAAGATGTACGTTTAGAATATACTCACATCTTGATGTAGATTATAACTGTAAAAGGAGAACTGTCAAGGTATGAACAGCTTTCCAGATAAGGAAGTCAGTTATACTGTGATTGGAAAAAATGAACAAACAAGCAAACAAACAAAAAACCTAGAAACAAAACAAAACAAAATGTAAAATCTGAGCTGGGGAGAGAGCTCAATCAGTAAAGTGCCTGCTGAGCAAGCACAAGGACCCGAATTCAGTACCCAGAACCTATGTTTAAAAAAAAGGCCAGTGCCGGGCGGTGGTGGCGCACGCCTTTAATCCCAGCACTTGGGAGGCAGAGCCAGGCGAATCTCTGTGAGTTCGAGGCCAGCCTGGGCTACCAAGTGAGTTCCAGGAAAGGCGCAAAGCTACACAGAGAAACCCTGTCTCGAAAAACCAAAAAAAAAAAAAAAAAAAAAAAGGCCAGCATAGTGGTATATTTTTGTAATAACAGCATTGGTAGGCAGCTACAGGGATAGAAGGTCCTTGGAGCTCCCTGCAAGCTAGCCCAGCCTACTTAGCAAGTTGTAGGCTAATGAGAGACCCTGTATCAAAACAAACAAACAAAAAACAACAACAAACCGATGTGGAACAGGTTGTGGTTCTCACAAATATGTTGCATGTTACATCCCCATGAACCTGTGTGCAGCACACATACAAAGGGATCTGAGTAAACAAAGAAGTAGCATTCAAGCCAGCTCTCTGTTGACCCATCTGGGAACGTTTTTTTTTTTTTTTTTTTTCTCCTTGGAAGAAGAGGTGACAGGACCATTCCAAAGCAGGTGGCCTGGGTGCTTTTTGACCATGATTTTTTTTTTTTTTTTTTTCGAGACTGGGTTTCTCTGTGTAGTTTTGGTGCCTCTCCTGGATCTCGCTCTGTAGACCAGGCTGGCCTGAAACTTACAGAGATCCACCTGGCTCTGCCTCCTGAGTGCTGGGATTAAAGGTATGTGCCACCACTGCCCGGCTTGACCATGATTTCTAACCCTGTCAACAGCTATGTACTTGACATAGGTCCTTCTCTTGTCAAGCTTCACCTTCCTTGTGGTGTCACTTTCCTCGTGATCTATCTTGTTACATCATATGACTGTTCAGAATCTCCCGATGCCTCTCCTTTGGCTGCAGAACAGACACAGAGCTCCTTTGTCAAATAGAATTTAGTGACCGTGTGCAGCCTGCCTCTCTGACCCTATCACCAATCCCTTCCACAGCCTTCCTTCCTTCCTCTTTCCAATTCCCACTTCTTTACAAATCCTCAGGATTCAGCCCAAATGAATAGCCTGTTCACCGACAAGTCCCCCAAAGTGCCTTATTCTCTTTTCTTCTTAAGAGGCCAGTTTAAAGCAGTCTATGGTCTAATGATCTTCATAGGTGTCTACTAGGCCAGATGTCTTCCCAGCCTTTCTGACTGTTTTCAACAGTACTGGATGTTGAACTGAGGGCTTCATGCACACCAGGTAGGTGCTCTGTCACTGAGCTGCTTCTTCAGTCCCTCTTCTGATTCTTATATCAACTTGTATACATCCTTGACATAGATGGATATTTAACTCATCTCTCAAAATTAAAACATACAAAACAAACACTCTTATTTTACTCTGTTCTCTCTCTCCTTCCACCTACCATCATCCAGCCCTGTGGCCTCCTTGCTCCTTAAAAACAAACAAACAAACAAACAAAAAACCCCCAAAACCAAACAAACCAACAAACCAAACCAAAAAACTTACTTATTTTATGTGCATTGGTATTCTGCCTCCATGAATGTCTGTGCACCATGTGCACGCAGTGCCCTTGGAGGACAAAAAGGCATTGGGTCCCTTGGAACTTGAGTTACAGATAGTTGTGAGCTAGCTGTCATGTGGGTACCGAGAGCTGAACCTGGGTCCTTTGCAAAAGCAGCCAGTGCTCTTAGTCACTGAGCCAACTCTCCAGCATCCTTCTTGCTCTTTTGAAATCAAGCCATCCATGCTTCTGGCCTAGAACATCTGTTCTTGGAATTCTCTATAAGATACCTTTCCTCTACAGCCACTGGTCTGGTCTCCAGATCCTTCCAGTCACTGTCCAACTGACCTCTCTTGGAGGTTTTCATTGACTTTCTTAGTTTGAAACCTATCAACCCTCTCCTATCACTTTCTGCTGCACATCTTTGCTTTCGGGGTGTTTTCCCAACAGTATTTACCACCCACTAACATATTTTGTGTTATGCTCTTTATTCTGGCACCTTTCCTGGAATGTGAGCTCAATTATGACAGGGACTAGGACACTGTTCTGTTCACTACTGAAACCCAGATCCTAAAGACCTTACTTAGTGCCTGGCTCATGGAACATCTCTGTGAATATATATTGAAGTTGGTATTAATTTTTCCTTTAAAAATCAAGACTACAGAAGAAAGGAGAAATCAAGGAACTAGTATGGCCACCCCGGAAATGAGTACAGTCTGGTGTTTGTAAGTTCTGCTTGGATCTGGGTTCTAATTCACAGGTGTTAGACTCTGGCACCAGGCCTGTGAGGAGCTGTTGTTTAACTGCTTATACATGCTATGGGAAGATTCAGGCACTTCACTTGAGTGGCTGTGCAGGACACATATCTAATGCTGTTGTGAAGTCATTTCCTCTGAGATAAAAATCTGTCTGGGAGAGAAGCTAAAGGGAGATGAAACATTCCATCCCACAGGGAAGTTTGCAAAAATCAGGAAGTAAACAAGTCAAAAGCTTCAGGAAGTCCCAGAAACTGACTAGATTCACTTGGCTTCTCCCTCCTCAAGCATATTTAAGCAGTAAGGACTGCTACAATATACCCTCCTCAAGAGCTGCCTGGAAGAGGCTTCCTTCAGCCTGTTGAGCTGCCCTTGAGTTCTACAGTGTGCTCCAGGTTTCCAGCATTGTGAGCTGTCAGAGTTGTACAGTGTGCTCCAGGTTTCCAGCATTGTGAGCTGTCCAAGTTGTACAGTGTGCTCCAGGTTTCCAGCATTTGAGCTGTCGCCCATGCTGAGATGATGTTTTGGTGATATGCTTGTCACTTGTTCCTCATTCAGGTTCCTGTGAGTCACCCCAAAGAACTCATTGGTTCATCAAGTTGCACTTCAGTGGTACCCTTGCTTTGGTGTGTCATTGATTCACTAGGTGAGGTGAGAAGTCATTTGTTCACAGCTTCTCAGGAAGAGGGTCACATAATAAATGCGAACACAGGAAGGTCGGCTCATCTCAAGTGCTCAGTCTATGTCAGTTGGACCATTACCAGACTCAGCACTGGGGTCTCTTCATGTTCATGCCAGTCCCTTTTCGCTCATACTACCCTCTCAACTGTTCTACACATAGTGAATCTTAGTGGAGGGCCCAGTTAACAAATCAGAACTAAAATCCAGGTGAGAGCTCTGGCTCTAGAGAGCACATCTCAGACAACAAAAGAAGCCTGCAATAAAATTGGCTGAGAATTCTCTAAAACACAGCGAAGAGTAGTGCTAAATGACATTATTGCTGATAGAAAAAAAATCTTTGTATTTAAAACTCATTTAAACTTTTAGATCAAATTACAACTAAAATAAGCAGGCAAATGAAGACATCCTCATTACCCAAATAATTATTAGAGTTTCCATTTAATATTTTTACTCTTACTGCTTTTACTCTGAGGCCATTTCATGGTTACATTAAACATTATGAAGTATTGACTATATCTTTACACGGTTTTTTTCCTTCCAATAAATCACAATCACTGGAAGTTTCTAAAAGACTCAGCAGATGAAGTTTAGGTGGAAGTAGGTGATGGTAGGTATAATTAAAATAGAATATTTTTTATTATTTTCCAGGTAGCTCAAGGCCATTGTTTCTGAATATATCCTGATAGAGCTTCAACAATGGAACCAGGTATTGTTAGCCTAATATTTAGTATTTAACCTACAATTCTACTCCTTTTATTTTCATATCTATTACTAGTTAAATGAATGTGGCCAAAGTCAGGATGGTTGTGATAGATCTATCATGATGGCCACGTGTCAGCTGTTCCTCCCAAGCAGGGAGTCTCTCCCTCTTCCCCCTTGAGTGGAGCTGGTCTTGTGCTTTAACTTGGCCGATAGAATATCAAGATCCCAAAATCTGCCCTGTTGGGGGAACTCTGCATTCTGAATTGGAAAATCTCATAGGAAACCCAGCTATCTGGCTAATCTTGCTATGTTTTAGAGAATGTGTGTACCCGAAAAGGGACCCATTGGCTCTCTTGAAAGCATAGAAGACAATGGTGAACCACCAGGCCTCAGCTAAACCCCCAGACAACTGCAATCACTGTGTGATCACAAGCATGACCAACTGAAGACCTGCCCAGATGGGACCAGTCCACATTGGGAGCCAATGGATGGTTATTGCTTTAGGTCACTAAATTTTGGTACATCTTGTGATATAGTTATAAGTAACTGAAACACTAGTTCTTCAGTTAATTATGTATTCAGTGAGAAAATATTTTCAAGTATAAATTCCAGTATGGTATTTTTAATATACAATATTCCCTTGTATGAAATCTGTTGGAAATTTCACAAACAAGGAAGAAAAAAATGTATGCAGATCCTAGAGGTTAGGCAGAAATAGCAACATTCAGCTTGAAGCATCGTGAGAGTTTTGATCACCCTGGAAGTGGCTGCAGAGGATGGTAATGGAGGAAGAGAAATGAGCATGAGGTGTGCAGATGTAAGGACTGCTTTGATGAATGGGTGGGACTGCTTGTGGCTGGTGCTGAGAGTTTTAGGTGGATGGGCATACATGTGGGTGATGAGAAGATGGAATTAGGTTCATTTCTTAAGCAAAGTCCTTATTATATTAACTGGCCCACTACACCTTTCATAAACTTTGCCCTTGTGAAGCTAAATAGAGTCTATGACTATGGCTACATATGAATACAAGACAGGTATGCCTGTATAATAACAACAAAGAGAGAGGTGGGGCAGGGGAGGGGAGAAGAGAAGACAGAGAATAGCATGTACACAGAGTGTGGTCACTTTTGCCAAAAAAAAAAAAAAATGCATTAGTTGACTGAATTCATGCACCATTCAACTAGTCTCAGTGAAGAACTTCCTTTTCTTTATTTGTTCAAAGTTACATGACTCTCAAAGTTCACAGGATGGGGTTCCAACACACTACTCCCAAACCTGACCTTGGCATTCCGGAAGAAGGAACACTACTCTGATCTTCCACTTTTGTCCTCAAAGTAAGTAAACCTAGAAAAATCATTCTGGCATTTTCCTGAAGGAGATCATAAGACTGTTATGTGGGAAGTGCCCATGCTGGTTATAGCAGAAAGGTATACCCTTCTCTCTGAAGATGGATAGAGCAGAGATGAAAATTAACAAAAGCCTTGCTGTGTTTTTCCCAGGCCATCACAATTAGATCCTACTCCCTGGCATTGAGGCATATTTTTCTTAACTCTCTTCACCAATCCTGAGCATGCCAGGAAGCATGAAGGTTCCTAGGCTACTTAGTACTTATACCAAAAACTAGGCGCAGAGTTGAGCAGGAAGCAATTGCCCAGCATGCATAAACTCGTGGATTCGCTCTCTAGCACCATAAAAATACAATAAAAATAAATGTGTTAAAAAACTATACATTAAAAACACTGAATAGTTGTATATGCTTTCTTCTTATTAATGTCTCTTGTTATGGGGACCGTTAGCTATGAACCTGGCTTTGGCAGAGGAAAAGAATTCTTCTCCCTTGTAGGCCTCACAGAACACAAAGAGCTGAGAAGAAAAACATATGAACATATCAGGGTAATAAAAAAAGTTGTGGAATGATAAGATTAAGCCAGGGGAATTTTTTTTTTAAAAGAGAATAATAATTTATTGAACTAAATTTAACCTCCACTTTCACCTCTGAGATATTTATGAAAATGTCCCCAATGTCAATGTCCTCAGTGGTCGTGGTGCTGCAGAGAAAGCTAGGACATCCTGCCAAATGCCCAGCTCCTGGCTCTGGAAATTGGTAAACAAGAGGAAGGAAAAGAAAAAAAGAAACATTTTTTCCCTCAAATAGTAGGCGAAGCATTGGATGGTTTTATTTTTGAGGTGATTTCCCAGTTGTGCTGAAAGACAATAAATAGTTTTCTTAACTTTAGTTTTAACCTCTAAAAATTCTTGGACTGGAGAGCATCCTATTGTGTTGTGTTATTCCAGCTCTGACCGGAAGTAGAAGGTGGCATGGCTGAAAGTAGCTTAGGAGATCCCTGAAGTCTTCTCTGTGTGTGTGTGTGGGTGTCTGACTTCTCCACAGTAGTTCCTCCCTTGGGTTTGCCTCATCTCCTTTGTCCTTGGGCTCCAACACCAGCATATGTATTCTCTTAATACCCAGAGAAGAAGTAGAAGGCTATGGAGCCCTGGGGACCACCTGTCTCTGCTTCTGCAGTGCTGGGTTATGGTTACAGTCCACCATGCCTGGCTTTCATGTGTGTGCTGGGAATCTGAACTCGGGTCCTCATGTTTGCCCAGCAAGTGTTTTACCCACCGAGCCTTCCCTCAGCCCTGTTTAAAGCAGTGTCCTTTGACACCCTTTCCACTCTTCCCCTCAGGGGACTGGGCTGTGCCCTATTTCTCCAGCAGAATTTCCAAAACTAGCAGAAAGCAAAACGAAAGTCCCCAGTGAGTGACTTTCAGTGATTTGGACATATATAAGACACTGAGGTCTTCAAAAATAATACAAACTTGGTCTTAGAGTTGAGTTGGATGTTTCCTAGAGTGGGTGGGGAACCCAGTGTTCACCACTATCAATATCATTATGATATCTGTGCACATAGAATGTGTAATCAACATGAAAATCATGAAAATCAACGGGCTGTAGTGTGTCTCACAGAAGCTTTAACAGCTATGCCCTGCTATGGCTGAGGATTGCTCCTGTTGGCTTGGATTGCTTCTGTTTAGGAACAGAAAAGCATTTTGCTCCCCCCTCCACTTTTGGATCCAAAGGGCACTACAAGTACTTGAACTCCTATTAATAGCCCCTGCAAGCACAGCAGTAGCCTGTGTGTGACTGTGTTCAAGTGCTTCTGAAATGACAGGGAGCTTTCAAACAGAACTGGGCTGTGCATTTTTCCAATGCCAACCTTGCTGGCGCTGCTCTGCCCTGTCAAATGCATAATATTGAAAAGCCCAACTGGGCACCTATTTGCTAGAATGTTCTTGGCCATTCTCCACTCATCATGTCCCAAGATAGAATTTGCTCAGAAAAGCAGGACTATTCTTAGGTGCTTCCTGCGGTGAACATTAACCAAAAGATTGAAATCTCTGGAAACAGGTAAGGACTAGTGTGTAAATTCCTTAGAAAACTTCAAAAAAGCTATTACCCACACCGTGCTTTAAAAGTGACCAAGGCTGCCACCACAGAAACAAGCTTTCCATGGGAGCTGTCATTTCCAGGACCAGGCACGAATGGATGTTTCACACCCTTTAAGATCCACTCAAATTCCTGAATGATGCTTGCAATTTACACACTGATTTTCTCTCTCTCTGTGTGTGCATGTATGTGTATATTCATGCATGTGTATATATATGTGGTCTATGCTTGCTTGCATGCCTGTTTGGAGGCCAGAAGCTGATTTTGGGTTCCTTCCTCTATTCTTCTCCACTTTATACTTTTGAGATGGCTTTTTTCACTCAACCTGGAGTTCCTTGATTTGGCCTGCTTAGCTGGCCAGCAGATCACAGGGACCCTCCTGTGGCCACCTAGTAAGTGCAGGGATCACAGGCATGCATACAATTCCTGGCTTTTTATGTAAGTGCTAGGGATCCAAACTTAGGTCCCAGAGCTTAGAAGTCAAGCACTTCCCCTACTGCCATCTCCCCAGTCCCTAGGCAAGGCTTTTCTAAGTGGTCAGAGCATATACCACGAAAGCCCCAAGGCAGCAGAAAAAGCCAGAATCACTAATTATAGTCCCTGGTCCCAGAGCCCAAAAGTGGAAAAAGAAAGCAGTGGATCTGCCCTGGCCAGGCTTCGTTCCTTTCTCATTATATTCTTCTTAAACAACATCTATTTGGCAGGTTTTTAAGTACACCAGTCTGGTACCAGTTAGTGCATCTCCAAATTCCTGTTTACACACCATCCCAGACCCTCAAACCCTAGAGCTTCAACTGCAGGCCAGTCACTGATATGGGCAGCATAAATTGAACTGGAGTTAAAAACAGGAAACTAAGTTAGGGAAGTTGTCAAAGGAAGGTAGATTTGGAAGATATTGGGGGATGAAGATGATCAAATGCATTGTATGAGATTCTCTAAGAATTGGGAATAAAAAATTTCCAGAAATTTTTTTATGCCAACACTGGAATCATAGTTAATTGAAGGTGTGTACTTTCTCTTTTACGTCATTTATAGCAATCATCGTAACAGGATAATTTCCCTGATCTCAGATTTAAGGTCCATTATACACTCAGATTCCTTGTGTATAGTTCATTTTGTTAAAACAGATTGTTGCAAAGTAGCTATAGTCATTCCTCATTGGACAGAGGTTGGAAGCTTCCTCATTTGATGTAATTGTGTCATTTGCTTTAGTTATGGACTAAGAGATTAAGACACGCTACTCTAGAGAAAGACCTGAGTTTGGTTCCCAGCACTCATGTCTAGAGGCTCATAGATGCCTGAAACTCCAGCTCCATGGGATCTAGTGCCCTCTTCCAATGTCTGGCCTCCACAGACACTGCACTCATGTGCATCTACACACAGGTGCACACGCATATTCATAAATAAAAATAAGTCTTAAAAAGAGAGAAAAATGCTGTGGACTGAAAATTATGGTAATTCTAGTTATTATGATGTCCTTGGTAGTTAAAAAATTTTTAAGTTGGATTCATGTGCATCATCCTAATTATATAAACTTTATTGTTATGTAACAGTGAAGTGATTTGTGTGAGGAAAATATAGACAGTAAGTCACATATATGCTTCCTTGGTCCTGTGTTAGTTGTTTTAGGAGAAAAATATTGGCTATGAAGTCATAACAATAAACTATTTAAAAATTCTTCTGCAGTAGCAGTAATTCTATACAAATATAAAAGTGCTATTTGAGTGCATTCACACATTTTCAGCAAGACTGAACTTTCAGGCAAAACTAAATTAAGAGCAGAAAATTGAATCCCACGACTCCCCAATGGCAGATTTGAGGTGAATTCCAAGCTGAAGCCACTCTTACAGGCATTTTTTTTTGTATAAGTTACTTAATTCCACCTTAAAGAACTCAGAACATTAACACCCCCAGGGCTGCTAGTGCAAAGTTTGAAATGTGAACTCAGTGTGCACCATTTCTTAGGTTTCCCATACATTATCAAGATCAACTGTTGGTCTTGAGAAAATTTCAACAAAGTCCTCCCCTTTCCACTTCAAAGGGACTCGTAGAAGGACCCTCAATAAAAGACATGAAGCAAAAATCAATAGTCTCCTGTGTTCATCCTAAAGCCACTAGTTTCAACGTCTGATGAGAGATCTCAAAATAAGTCTGGTAGTCCCGCCGAGAAAACTACCACACACCCTTGTCTCTGTGTGCAACAACAGTTCTGATGTTATTTACTTAGGGGAAGTGTTACAGTGGAGATGGACTTAGAGAAATGACACACCAAGGATTTAATTATTGTTATGTAATTATATTATGGCTATATTTATATTTATGTGGTCATATTCATATATTATGTTCATATACTCTATGATATGGTTAGTTACTTTGTGTAGAGCTGGGGATGAAAGCCAGGACATTGTGCATTTCAGTTAGGCATTTTACCATTGAGCCACACCCTAGAACCTGTCTTTTTTAACCGTAACATTTCTAAGCTGATGGTACCGACTGTGGAGCAGGGTCAAGTCTGGATTCTAACTTCTAGCTGAAGCAGGCACGTGGAGAAGTTGCTTTTGCTGAAAAGCATTCACTCTTCACTTGTGCTCACAGGTCACAGAAGCAGGATGAAAGTCTGACATCTGCATTTCAATTCTGTGTCTGTCTGTCTGTCTTCTTTACTTAGGCTAAAGGTATAAAGTTAAACTATTATCCTTTATCTTTTCTTCTGAGTCACTCTGAATTCCAGGAATGGCAAAACCTCCCAGGACAGAACATTCCACCCTCAGATGAAGGCAACTGTCCATGACATAAAAGCTGCATGCTAGAGCAGAAATGGCCCTATGTTGGAGCAGATAGATTCTCTCAAAAGATGACAATGATTAGCATCCTGGGACCAACTTGCAGAACTTAACAGAGACAATGGTCAACCAGACCACACTTAGAACAAGACTGCTTACTTGTGCACTCTCTTGCCCTGTTCTTGTCCTAATTCTTCCTCTTTATAAACCAAACCTCATATCAGTACCCCAAAGATGAACTTAGGGTCACTTGATGCCTTTATGTGTTCCTTTTCTCAATGTGACCACACTGAATAATCCTCTCTCTGATTTTCACTGTTACTTGACTCTTTAATTGAGAAGGGTGATGGAGTCTAGCCCAAGCCTGCAACTTCTGTGAAGATAAAGGCTTTAACACATATAAAGTAGGAGAGCATAATCTATACTTGCTGTTATTATTTTTAATGTATGTGTGTATATTTGTGTATATATATAATATATATATATATATATATATATATATATATATATATATATATGCATATTCCTGTGTGTACAGGTGCATGTGTGTATGAAGACCAGAGGACAACTTTGACTGTCATCTTTATGAATGACATCTACCTTCATTGAGACAGGGTTTCTCATTGGAGTCCACTAATTACTTAGATTGACAGGTAAGTGAGCCCCAGGGATCCTCCTGTCTCTTTCTCCCCAGTGCTGGGATTAGAAACACTCACCACGACACCCAACATTTTCATGTGGGTTCTGGGTGATGGAACTTGGCTTCTCATGCTTGCAAAGGCAAGTACTTTATCAACGGATCTATTTTCCTAGCCCCCTCCCTGCTAGTGCTTAGTGGACAGTTGTGTAAAATTAGTATTGCTTTAACTTTCTTGCCTGCTGGGGGAAGAGGGAGGAAGTGAAGTTGGAAATCAGGCTGGCGTTTCCTTGGAGGCTGCAGAAGAGCTTCTTGGTGATGAAGCCCGTAGCCAGGAAATGCAGACACATATCCATGCAACCTTGCTAGTCTTTCTGTGTGGTTTCGGCTGCACTGCTATTTCAGCATAGCTGCTTTTGTTATCTTTGTGATAGGGTGAACTGTATGATAATTTGTCAGCGTTTTTCTGAGGAGTATTTGTATATTTTTAAGGCCCAAAGCAGAAAAGTAGTCACTGAACAAAAATACATGCACACACGCAAGCACCACACTCGCATGCTGGGGAGGGGGTGTGTATGGCTACAATCGTAGCTATTCCTAAGACTGGGGCAGAAGGATCACAAGCTAATTAAAGGCCTGCCTGGTCTACAGAATCAGCCAAGGCAATCTCAGCAACTTAGTGAGACCCTGTAACAAACTAAAAACTAAGCGGAGGGCTAAGAGTGTGTGACTCAGGTACAATACTAGCTTAGCATTTGCAAGGCCCTGAGTTCAAATCTCTAGTACTAAAAAGAAAAAGTGACAGCAATTTATACTTCTAGATAAAACGCTCTGTAATTTTAAAATTTACTATTTTTATTCCCCACTTTTATTTGATTCAAGTGTAAGGAATCCACATCTGGGGAAAAAAAGTGTGACGACTTTTCTATTGTGGTGATAAAACACCATGACCAAGGCAAGTTCTAGAAAAAAGGGTTTATTTCAGACTTATGGCTCCAGAGGGATAAGAGCCCATCCCCATCACGCACGGAAGTATGACAGGAGGCATGCAAGACTACAGGAACAGCTGACACCCACATCTCACACACTGCAAGCAGGAAACACAGAGGGTGAACCTGAAATCACATGAGTTTTTTAAAACCCAAAGTCCACCCCAGTGACATCCTCCAGCAAGGCCACACTTTCTCAACCTCTCAGCAGCCACCAACAGGGGACAAAGCATGCCAATGCTGGGACAGTGGGGACAGCTCACTCAAACCACCCTAGCAGCAGTCTATTTTGATGAAAAACATTAGAAATTATTTGATGATTTTAATACTGGTTTCTGATTTAACAAAACATTTTTATTTTTATGTGAGTGTGTGGGTCTACATGTATAGTCACACATGCATCCAGTGCCTGTGGAAGCCATAAGGGGGTGTCAGAGAGTGTGGAGCTAGAGTTACAGGTGGTTGTGAACCACCCAGTGTTGCTGGTGCTGTGAACCAGTTTTGGGTCCTCTGCAAGGGCAGTTTATACTCTTAACCACTGAGCCATCTCTCCAGCTCTGGCTTCTGAGTTTTTAAAATAATAATAAATGCATGGGAAAACATGTCTCTTGTTTGTAACTTTTCAACTATGGCAAACGCCTGCAGCTGGATCAGAAATTAGCAGGGGTGAGCTCTGAGTAGGAAACATTTGTGGGCCAAGAGCTCTGAACATCACGCAGAAACATATGGGAACAGGTGTGCTACAGACCATGGTATTCTAAAACATTTGGTTTTCTGTTTGAAGGAAAAGCCAAGCAGGATACAGAGCTGCACTGTGGTTACAACAATCTCCACCATGGTGACCCAGGATGAGAAGCTCACATTGAGTTATCGTGTTGTAAAGTTCTCTGTTCTGTCCATGGGCATAGACCTCTGTTCTGTCCGTGGGCATAGACCTGGGCTACTTTCTCCCTCTGTACTAGCATGACCACCCTGTCAGTATAAATGGCAATATAAATGTCCAATGAGTGTATTATCTGGAATAGGAAAAAGTTTAAAAAGATGAGACAATGAGGAATTTCTAACATATGCCCATGTGGAAATCTATGACAATGGATTCCATCATCTGGTTTCAGGAATTATGATGATATGTCAGGCTTATTTTGTGAATACTTCTCTTCATCTTGGTTTGTTCTGAAGCCAATCTGTATATCTCATCATTTTGTCTGCAGACCCATCAGTATTTTTCACTGAAAGACACTTCAGGAGATATA
This sequence comes from Peromyscus eremicus, assembly GCF_949786415.1. Classification (NCBI taxonomy): domain Eukaryota; kingdom Metazoa; phylum Chordata; class Mammalia; order Rodentia; family Cricetidae; genus Peromyscus; species Peromyscus eremicus. The sequence continues at coordinate 50,172,763 of NC_081420.1, read as the reverse complement.
AAACCACTGTGCCAACATCACAGAAATTCTCTATTGCTTGCTTAATAACATTATTTTGATTATATTATGAATGCAACTTTATGATTCTTTTCAAAGTAGGATCAGAGTAGGTCTCAAATCTGAAAGTTCTTTTTTCATTTTTTCTTTTTACATCATTAAATATCTTGATTTATTTATCACACAAGTTTTCTCATTGTTATTTCTGCCAATGGCCTTGATAACGATTAATGATAATTGTCAGATTCATTAATTCAATTAAGGGTTAAAACGTGTTGATATTCTGAGCTGGAGAGATTGCTCATTGGTTCAGAGTGCTTGCTGCTCTTTCAGAGGACCAGGGTTTGGTTCTAAGTACCCATGTTGGGCAACTTACAACCACCTGTAATTCCAGCTTCAAGGGATCTGATACCCTATTTTGTCACACACACACACACACACACACACACACACACACACACACACACGCACACACACACACTCGGATGATATTCTGAGTTTACCATTTTTGGCCAGTTAATAAACTTCTAAATGATTACAGTTTTTATCAGTTACTTGTACAGCCCCAGGTGTAGTTTGGTAAGGAAATTATCTTGCTCTATTTTCCAGTTTTTAGATTTATACCACCAGCATTCTATAAAAGTTACTAATTTTCTTGCATTATCATTACAAACCCATTTTTACTTTAACATAGTTCATGTGTTCCTATTAGCTGTGAATATTCATTTGGATTTCCAGAATGTCTGTTGTGAGCCTGGGGTGATAGCTCAGTTTATAAAGTGCTTGCCTTGCAAGCATGAAGATTTGACTTCAACCCTCAAGAACCCATGAGAAAAAAACTTGCCTGGAGTGATGCTGTGGAGTTGTGATTGCAGCCCTTGGAAAGCAGAGATGCACGTGTATCTGTGGCCCCCTTTTCAGCCTGCCTAGCCTAAGCAGAGAGTTCCATGTTCAGTGAGAGACCGTGTCTCAAAACCCCAGGTGGAAAGTGCCTGACAATGACAGGAAAGGTTTCTTCTGGCTCCACATGCACCTAAACACATAAGTGCAACTGAACATTCGCACACACGTGTTGCTGCACTGGTACTAGCAGAAGCCCACCACATGGATTTCACAGTTTTCACCTGATCCAGTCATTCTATCTTGGCTGCCTGGGACAAGGGGACACTATCTACTCACCTTGGGCATCTCCTTTTCTCTGAGTGTCTGTAGTGCTCATTGCTACTAAATTGGTAGTCTTTTTTTTTAATTTATTTTTTTTTTGATTTTTTGAGACAGGGTTTCTCTGTGTAGCTTTGCGCCTTTCCTGGATCTCGCTCTGTAGACCAGGCTGGCCTCGAACTCACAAAGATCTGCCTGCCTCTGCCTCCCAAGTGCTGGGATTAAAGGTGTGCGCCACCACTGCCCAGCAATTGGTAGTCTTTTATACTTTACACACCCAAAGATGGGAGCAATAAGCAACATGAAGATAAAGATGACTAACGTTTCCCCAGAACCATCTACACTGTATGAATATGTGGAAAGTCTGCAGGGTAAAAGAAGTCCTGTCATCTGAAAAACTGCTGAAATAGACATAACATTTGTCCAGTTGTGGCTTTCTGTAATGGTCTCCATCTGCTGTAAAAAGAAGGTTCTTTGATAAGGAGAGCTACATTTGTCTGTTGTCATAAGGATATGAATTAAGAACTGACCATGGGGTGCCAGACCCCAGAATTTAACAATGTGACTCATGCACCACAAAGCTCAGGGAACATCACAGAAGTGGAGGCAGAAAGAATGTAAGAGCTGGAAGATCAGGACATATGTCGTTAGGTAGTGTTTTCTCTATGTGATGGAAAGTTGCACCCATAAATTTTCAATAAGACCTACACAATGACTGACACCAGCGACACGCTAAATGGAGGGGGTAAATATCACAAGGCCCCACCCCTAGATGAAGAGTTCCAGGAAATCAATGGCTGCAGAGAAAAGGAGAATTAGTCTTCTCCAGGGAAAACGCCCCAGACGGATTATACAAATCCAAGTGCTTAGCCCTAAACACATATAAATATGAGCAACGCTAAAGAGACTCAGGTTGTATGCCTGTGTATGCACATGTGTCTGTGTATCTCTGTGTGTGTGAATAATAATTAAAGAAGAGGTCGTGTATTTGAGAGCAAGTCGGGGGGGCATGGGAGGAGTTGAAGTGGTGATCAGAAGGGGTGAAAATGATGCTAAAACAGTGCTCATGTGTAGCATTCTCAAAAAAAAAAAATTAAAAAGCACAGAGCAATTTGGATCCACAACATGTAGAATCAAGTTTTCCACACTGTACTACAAAACAGAAGAGTGGGTATACTTTATGTCAAATGAAGTATAGTTTGTAAAGATCTACAAAAATCGATGCTTCATAAATATTTACCTACTCTCTTCCACCTCCTTTCTCTGTAAATGGAACCATAGTAAACTAATATTTGAGCTTATTTCAACTCACTCTTCTATGTAATCTTCTTCCTTCAATTTTATTATGAAATCATTTTCTCTAAAATGAATATAAATGTTTTGTCATAAAATTGTAGTATTTTTTTAAAATGCAAATACAGGGTCTAGCAGCAAAATAAACATTTATTAACAGTTTTGGGACTGGGGTTGGCGGAGTGTTTGTTTCATGAGCACAGGGACCTGAGTTAAATCCCTGGGACTCTGTAAAGTGCCATGGGTGAAGGAATATATCTGTAATCCCAGACACTGGGGGGTGGGTGGGTAGCAGCAAATGGCTGCGTGGGGCCCACTAGCCAGATGGTCTACTTATCTGCTCAGTGAACTCCAGGATAGTGGGGGAACACCCCATCTTAAGATAGAGGTAGATGGTGCCTGAGGGAATGACATCCTAGGCTGTCCTCTGACTTCCACGTGCAGGTGCACACATGTATATGCACATACATATGAATATACACAGTAGTTTCCTATGACTCCAACTTAAAAATGAGCAATAATGATCGTCAGGAACCATTACTTTATGCATACTGTAAGTCAGACGTGTCTACAAAGAGCCATGTGCTCATGGTTACTGTCAACTGTTTGCCTTAGTTCCTTACTCTGGGGGATCTTTGTTTTGGATCTCTCCTGTACCTCTCCTGCCCCGGGAGCCTCTTCCTATCAGGCATAGTCTGGGGAACTGTCTCTATGCAGTGGCCACACTGTGTCTCCACTTTGGGTCAAGGCTGTTTGAGACATAGCTTGTGGCCTGTTGGGCCCCTTGGGGAATAGAAGGATTAAATGACCAAGAAACAGAGGAAAAGGATAAGATGCTGTAATATCTCTGTGGAATGACATTTAGGTAATGGTGATATCTGCTGGGAAAATATCAAGTTTGACAATGCTGACAATGCTGAAGTGACACCCAATCCTTTACTAAGATAAAGTTGGCCTAATTGAACAAATAAAAATGAGATATGATATGTGATTACTTTCATGTTATCTCCCCACCCCCAGTCCCCCTGTGTGTGCAGGAGCCTGTGTGTGCTCATGTGTGTGCAGGTGTACATGTGTATGGAGGCCTGACGATAAGGTCACATGTCAGTCCTCTGCCCTTGTCCACCTTGGTTTTTGATTTGAGGTCTTCAATTGGCCTAAAGTTCAACAAGTACGCTAGGCTAGTCCACCAGTGAGCCTAGGGATCTGCATATGTCACCTTCCCCAGCACTGGGGTTAGAAGTTTATGCCACCATGCTTGGTTTTTATATGGGGTTCTGGGGATGGAACTCACGTTCTCATGCTTTTTGAGGTAAGTGTTTTGCCGACTGCGCTATCGCCCACACGTGCCGTAAGCTTTAAAAAGCTCATGTGCATCTTCGAGCTTCATTAGCAAGTAGGTGTGAGGCATTCCAGGTGCTAACCTATGGAGCTGAGCCTTCTGTGCACCACACCTTATACTTGTCATGAGAGAGGGTTTTCTAGATCCAGAGCTTCCTCTGAATTGCAGCTAACACCTAAAGGTTGCTTAAGAACTGTGTTTGAGTCAAATTATTTACATTTACCCTTATAATTTAGAACTCATTAAGCAGTTTTATATATATTTTAAAGTATAACATATCCTTAACATTAACATTCAGAAGGTGGCCAAACAGGAGATTTACAGTTGGGGGCCAGCCTGGGCTACTTAGGGAACCCTGTCTGAAAAAAAAATCACAAGTACATATGTCTAATTGCTGGCTAATTTTCCAGTTTGGGATCACTATTTCTCTGCCAAACTATCAAGGCCAGCAGTAAGGATTTCTAAGTGCTTCTGTTGCAACAATCTTAATGGCTATTTATAGGCCATAAATGGTTGGCAAAAGACACATTTGAATCTAAACCAAAATTAAAATGTTTTAAATTATCTAAATGCTGCCAGATATTTAAAAAGGGAAGATTTGTACTAGAAAATGTTCACAGTTTGAGGAGACATTCACACCCCCCGCTCCATTCTCCCAGCCCCCTGCTTCCCCTCACTTGTAGCAACATGAATACAGATTACTACTCTCCTCAGAAGGCTGTGAAAACTCCAATAGAAACAGTCACTGCATCTGAACAGACAAGCCCACTGGAAACTGAAGAAGACTGTATCATAATGCCCAGGATGACTTGCAATGGAAGTCTCCTCCCCTCATTCATTTCTCTGATGTCATTGTCCTCTGCCTTGCTTTCTTAGGATATCGCTTGTTAGAATCCTCTTAGCCGACATCATATATTACTGATGTCTAAATCTCTGCCTTTAGCTTCTACGCTTTTCTTAACAGATGTTCATTCTGTGTGCATTGTAGGGAGGGACGAAGTCCTGAATGAGTAAAGTCCTGAGTGAATGTAAATTGTTGTCAAAGGCATGGCCTTGTCAAACACTCCATAGCCTCAGCCTCAGAAGGCTGGCAAAGAAAGCCTTTCTTAGAGAACCAAGTATGAGTGTTGATGGTGTGTCCAGAAAATTCCCACCATAGCTTTCCCCACTAGATATTTATAGTATGAAATTGCTCCCCTATAGAGACTGCTCCTACAGAGATTAGCTAAGTCTTCCTCTTTAGTCCAGCTGTAAACTATAAACGCTGTTTCCTTGCTTATCTAATGTAATAACCCCACCTCTGATTCATAGCATGATCTTGTGTCATTAGTTTATCTGAATGGATTTTTCCATCTACAAGAACACATACCTTTTCTTCATCAGCTGACATGTACTTGAAAATTAAGACCTATAGTATTTATGTTATGTGTTGAATGCCTGCATGTATGAATGTGCACCTTGTACATGCAGTGCCCATGGAAGCCAGAAGAGGGCATTGGAATCCCTGGAAATGGAGTTACAGGTGAGTGCTGGGAACTAACCCTGGGTCCTCTGGAAGAACAGCCAGTGCCTATAACTGAGTTGTCTGTCTAGCTCCATTTATTTGATTTCTTAAGTAATTTGCTTGTGCTCCAGTTTGATTTTGAAAGCACTGATGCATGCCTTCTCCACATCTCTGTGGTAAACCTGACTAAACCCTTCCGGGGGCTGCTGTGTTCTTTCAGTATTTCTTCATTCAAGCACTGAACTGTCATTCAGCTAATGAAAATGGATTCTCATACACTGAAACCTAATTGGCTCACTTCATAATTTCCACCTGAGCCTCAACATTTTTCTCTTTTAGTCATGATCTTTTCTGTTTACTATACTTCCCTGGCCACAGTTTTAACAATGGTTACCTCATACATTGTTCTAGAATGTTTGGTATTTCCAGCTGGCTAGGGCTTAGATGGCATGGTTATGGAGCACTCAATCTTCCTTTGCAGCTTTGATCAACACAAATTGGATTCTGTTTTTGTTTTTGTTGTTTTTAAAGAGGGAAAGAACATGAAATTAGATGAGTGGGGAGATGGAGAGGATCTGGGAAGGCTTATGAGAGAGAAAATATGATCAGTATACATTGTATGAAAATATCAAAAAATAAAAACATTTGAAAATGGTAAAGAAAATGCTCTGCCATCAGCTTTCCATGACCACATGGGTCGCTGTGCTACTGCTAGCTAGAATTCTCTAGAATGAGAATTGACTGCACCCCATCTCCCAATCAGGGCTGTGGGCATGTTATCCCGTTCTCAGTCTCTCTTTCCAGTTCAGGCATGCATGGCTGCTCTGTGCAAACTGATCTTGTAGATCCCAGAGCATAGCATGGAATTTTGTCACTAGTTTCTCTGAATAGATTGCCCCCTCTACAAGATTGTCAACTCTTTCCTTATGAGCTGATACGTACTTGAAAATAAAGATTAAGGTATAACTTCAGCCTCTGATCTATTGACATAGTCTTTTTTTGAGACAGGGTCTCATGTAGCTCAGGATGGCTTAGAACTTATTATGTAGCCAAGGATGACCTTGAACTTCTGATCCTCTTGATTCCATCTCCTGAGTTCTGGTATCAAAGGCATGCACTACCACACCTGGTTTATGTGGTACTAGGGATTGAATTCAGGGCTTTGTGTATGCTAGTCAGGCACTCTATCTATGGAGGGGTAGGTCCAGCCCTTGCTTCTATCTTCTCATGGCCTTTTTTTCAGGACTTCATGATAGTATCACATGAATGTGGTGGCTACCTTGCTCTTTCAATCTTCTTTGGGCTTAAGTCTTCAGCCCAAACACCAATTCTCCAAATTTTTGGCCCAGAATCTTTTTGACAAATTTATAATTATATGATAGGAAAAGAACTTTTGTTTATGTCAATTATTTTCCATATTAGAATTTTTTTTACTGTATGTCAATATGGTAATGTGATCATATGACCATATGTAAATATCTACCCTATTAAGACCGAGAATTTAAAACTTAGTTTTGAATGTAGAAGTCAACTACATGCTAGCAAAAAAAAATAAATAAATAAAGCATTTTGGTTGGAAAGTGACTGTTGACAATAAGTGGTATTCTGTGAAAGAGGTATCCTGTAGTTGGTTTATCTTGAGTCTTGTCGTAAAATGTAAAATTGTAAAAATAAATATTGTTGTAAAAATGTAAAATTTTACATTTTTTGCAAATTGCATTACTATCTGGTTTAATAGAAGACACTGACAGTCCTCTTATGTCTGCTGTTGAACTGAATCTGTTATATGATGTGTTTTGGTATGAGATCTGTGAAAAACATTGGACTTCACATAGGATATATATGTAGTTCATCATTGGGTTGTGTATATATATTATAGCTGGAAGGACAGCAGCATGCTACAGTCATTTCAGATAACTGTGGATATTTTATTTTGAAAATATATCCGAAGTTGATAGACACACTTTGTCAAATAGGAGACTCAATGTGGAATCTAAAGCCACATCCACAAAGCTATATTCTATATTATAGAAAAATCTGTCGTATTTTAATGGATCTTTTACCCAGGCATGGTGCCGAGTGTGATGAATTTATTTTGCTCTAAACATTGATCTCTCATAAGTTATGCAGACCTTCACAATTTTGACACATTTCACTGCATAATACAAAAAAAAGCCACATTAATTAATATCACTGCCAGTCTCATCAGAGCAGTCCTTGACTATTATGAAGCTGTCAGGAATGGAAATCGTTTTTCCAAAATTTAAATTTTGGTTGGAAAGCTCGAATTATGTATTGTTGGCAATGAGGACTGTTCGTGTTTGCCTTGTGGTGACAGCTCACCTCATTCATTTTGCAGAAAATCTCTGCAAAGCATCCAAGACTGAAAACACCAGAGCTTCCTTCAGAGGGTGCCTGGTGAAAAGGGTAGTTAGTTCTTTCATCTCCGCAAGGGACTTATCATTCTTCTCCTCCTCAAGAAAATCACTGTTTCTACACAAAAACAAAACCCTACCACACACTCTGCATTGTACACAGAGAATATTCAAGAGACATGCTCCAAGGTGTAAGATTTAAGGGCTTGGATGTGGCTCAGCTGTACAACACATGTGGAGAGATGATAAGCTCTTAGGTGCAACCCTAATTCTCTCTCTCTCTCTCTCTCTCTCTCTCTCTCTCTCTCTCTCTCTCTCTCTCTCTCTAACACACACACACACACACACACACACACACACACACATGCACGCATGCACGCACGCACGCACGCACTCACACATGGTTGGGGAGGGAAAAGGAGGGGAGGGAAAGAGGAAGTGAGAGAAAGAGGGGAAAAGGGAGGGGGAGAGGGATGAAAGGAGAGAGGAAGTAGGGAGAAAGGAATGGGGAAAAAGGAGAGGAAGAGAGGGAAGGCATGGTGGGGAGGGAGGGAGAGACGGAACACAGACAGAAGGGTAGTCCTTATTGCATGCCATCATTTCTTCATGCTTTCATAGTGAATGTCATAAATTGAGGCATGTAGAAAGCATGTGGAATGAAGAATACAGTAGCTAGTATGTTTTGTACCCACTATGATTTATGATACAGAGCTTTTACACCACCAGTGCAGAGTTGCTGGGTATGTGTTATTATCATGGCTATGGTGAAAAGCATTTTGAGCTCACGTCTTCCTTGAAAGGGTTCAAAGACAGCTAGGTTCAACGTGCTGCTCTTGAGAAACTGCTAATCCCACTCAACACCTAACTACAATAGACCCCAAACACATTTTGTTACATGTATGTATTTTGTTTGTCTGTGTTTCTCTGTGTGCATGTGTGTCTGTGTAGTGTATGTGAACACACACAGTAGAGATGCTACCTGATTGGTGAAAAAGTTCACAGCTTGAGTTAGAACTATAATCAGAGACTTTATAACAAAGGCTCCATTCTGAGCTGGGGATATCTTGAAGTCGTTTCATGAACTTCCCAGCCTTCAGATTCAAGAGGACCTCCTAATGTTTTTAATTATTTTTGTGAAGGTTTATTAATTATTGATACTTTGAGGATTTTGAAGAACCGTTTATTTATATAGTTCTTAAGTACCATTGTGAACTCATAAAATATAAGATGAACAAAGATTTAAAACTTTAAGGCTCACTCAACCCCACAAAGCAGCACATTCAGGGAGTACACAGTGTCTTCAGGGATGGCGGTATCCCTGTCTCATCCTCAGATCGACAGGACCTTCTTTATCAGAAAAAGGTCACAGTAGGGTACATCTTCATTACTAATTATAGCAGAGTGTTTGTCAGAATGCCTAGTGCCTCACATCAAGATCCCATTTGAAATTGACATCACCTACAATAACGTTATACTCAACATTCAACCTCTCACTGTGGTGTGGAGGGTATACATGCTCAGATGGAAGCATGGTCCTTGGTCCCCTCATGGGACAGCCTTATCAGAAAGAGGCAGAGAATGAGCTCACACTGTACTCCTACTGCCACTGTGTACAAAGAGAGTGTTCCATATGCATTAATGTGGCTAGAGCAGTCCCTGTTTTTAAGAGGTATTTGTTTTATTCTGTTCCTATAGGGTGAAAAGTATTGTCTTGGAGACGTTCAACTAAGGACCTTCAAAGGCACGAAGAATTCCAGAAAAATAGTAATGTCATGTTTCTGAAGTGCCCTTGCCCCCAGATTGTCAAACTGCAGGTGCAGAGTAGAAAGTTGCAGGGTGATAAGACATCCACTCCAGGAGAACACGTGGCGAATCTGTCTTTTAGCCAAGCTGCCTTGGAAATACAACACAGAATCACCATTGGCCTTATTAAAATATGCATAATTCAATCCAGAAAGCAAAAGGGAGGTCCCTTCTGTAACATTTCTCCCATGTACTCTTAAAATAAAAGTCATCTTGACCCTAGCTAGCTGATCTGTGGAGGCAGAGTGCCCAATTAAATTACCTTCATTATGAAAGCACACAGGCAAATACTTTTTTTTTTTTTTTAAGTAGCACATGACTCTGAACCTATAATAAGCATTCAGGAAAAATAGCATAAAAGCTCTTTTAGAATTATACAGAGACTTTTAAATAATTGGTGATACCTAAAAAGGTCAGAGAGAATACCTCACCATAGAGGGTTCAATGGGCAGAGACATTATAAAACTGACATTTTTGTAATGAGAGAACATTTTAATATTCATTCTTTAGGGGCTAGGGCAGGCTTTGATTAACCATTATATTTAAAGAGACAATGAAGACTTTCAAAGCAAGCCATGGTTTTATACTTGAGATTTACATTAATATATGATCATAAATTGTATTTTCTAGTGCCGAACACGTTACTAGTATTTTATTAGGATTTACCCACTCAATCCTCACAATAACTTTATGAGCACTGTTACTTGCTACTACTACTTTCATACTGACAATGACCATTGCTCAGAATTCAAATCATTTGTATAAAATTATTGAGGCAGTGAGTTTTGCGCTAGCGTCAAAACCCAGGGTTGCTAACTCTGCAGTTTCACTTTCCTAACTATAGCTTCGGTAGCTTTCTGGAACATCCATGATTCTCTATCATACCATTATTAACAAGTGTATAAAAAGCACTTCTATCCAGTGGGCACTTTTTCAGTACATTCTACTCCAGCTTTACTCCTTTTAAACAGGTTGCAAATTCAGGGCCTGACTTCAGGGCAAAGAATTGATATAAAATAGTTATCTAGATGATAAAACTCTCATTACCATTGCCCAAACAGTTGAAACACCATCAGTCAATGAACAAGCATTTATAGATGGGTGACTGAGCACCTTTCTCTGTTGTATGCCTAGTAGTAAGGTGGTCTCTCTCCTCCCAAGAAGTTTAAAGCCTAATAGATGAGGGCATCTTATCTTTGTTCATAAAAATATTTAGTGTGAAACCATGGTATATTGCAGTAGTAGGGATCACGCCAAAGCACAAATAGCCAGGCATGATGTCCATTTCAGCAGTATGTTCAGTTTTAGTTTATATATATTTATTTCCATCTGATTTGTTTACTTATTGATCATATAACAATGGCTAATAAGTGACCAATTTTAGGCTCTTACTAATTTTCCAAACTGCCTATTTAATACCTATGTTAATAACAACAAAAAGTATTTGGTAAAGTGTACTACCTTCAAAACATCACAGCAAAGGGTCGTTTTTTGGAGTGTATAAGGCCACACCAGGCCTTACACATGCAAAGAAGACTATCACTTTGCTATATTGCATTTCCAGTATAGCATATATTCAGCTATGACTCCCCAGACAATGATGATGCTCCAATATTTAATTTAGTGCATTTTGATTAAAAATAATCATCCTCCAAGTACCTTTTAAAGTGCAAAGCATGTAGCTGGAGGAACTTAGAATGGAGAAGGAAGTTGGAGATAAAAGGGGATATTGGCTGGAGATGCTCAGCCACAAATATCCATGTGACAGGAAATGTGCTGGAGCAAACACAGTGTGCTAGAGGGTATTACTGCTGCTGGTAAATGTTGGGAGAGATTAAATACAAGAATAAGTATTTGAGAGGCTGGGGAGATGGCTCAGCTGGTAAGTTGCCTATTGGGCAAAAATGAAGACCTAAGTGTGGTTGTGTGGGTCTGTAATCCCAGGACTGGGAAAGTGGAGAGAGGCCATAGGTTCTAGAGGCTCACTATCCAGCTAGTCTAGCAGAATAATGAGCTTCAGTTTCAGTAACAGACATGGCCTCTAAAATATGGTGGAGAGCAATAGAGGAATACACACTCATTGACTTCTGGCTTCTACACAAGCACAGGTGCAAACACACATGAGTGTACACATACCTGCATGCACCACCCCCCACCAAACACACAAATAAAACGTTGAAATTAATAAGTATTTGATTGCCGCCATAATCTGGTCCAGTGAGAATGACGACCCCAAATAAGGATGTGGAAAAGAGGGTATAATTAAGAAAATAAACAAAACAACAACAACAACAACAAAACTTAGACCCTGCTATCCGATTAGGTCCAGGGGTTGGAAAAAAAGAATAAGTGCCTGGGATTTCTAGCTTTGATTGAGTTTGTGGAAGGTGGAAATTTGACACATATTAACAACGGGTCAGGGGAGGAAGATTAAAGAGCTCTCAGGGTATGCTTGAGGCTTCCAAACAGCGAAAATGCCAGATGGTGGAGACATGATCATGACTGCTTCTAACATTAGGACTTAGTCTATAGATTCTGTGGAGCAGGCTTTGAGTTCAGCACTTTAAACAGATAACATTCCCCTATTGAGAGCCCTGTTTAAAAAAAAGTTTTACAAATAGAAAAGAGGCTAGGGCGCTTCAATCACTTTCCAAAACACACACAACGAGATGGCAAACCCTGGACGTGAATCTATTCCTGCCTAATTCTAAACTAATTCTAAATTACTTTTCTGTGTAATTATTCAAAAGTTCAATTTGAAGAATGGTATAAAAACTTTCTGTTTTACCAATGTCAGCATGTGTGTTTAATATCCTAGTGATATAAAAAGAATTGCATTGACTTCACTTGATCAAGGATCGAGAGGCAATTGCACAAAGGAGGGCTGTGTCTAGAGATCAGGATATACTCACACTCATCTACAGCCACACTCTGGTCACACGCTTGCCAAATGGACATTGGTTTAGCATCTACATCTATAGCATGGCCGGATCTCTGGCTTTGGGTGAATATTGATTTGAACAAGAGATGAAGGAGCAAATCTGTTGAGGTTTCACAGCATGCGAGAGTCACAGAGGCTATGTAGCTTGGCTTTAGTGACTCAGCTCACGGCCAAGAGATACCCATTCATAAAGTGGAAGCTGTTTCCCAACTTCTTGTGGTGAAAGCCCCTAGATCTTTGGCAGGCACCCCAACCTGGCACTCAACTGAATTGGCGCTGCCAGGATGCAGACAGGCCTCTACCCCAGGGCTTCATTTTCATGTTCTAGAATCACTGTAGTCTAAAGGGTGAGAAGAGAAAGGCCTCTAGTCTCCAACAAGTCCAATCCTACCATGATGACCCATGGAAACTCTTAATTTTAGTTCTAGAAGATTCTAACTCATTTCCCCCCCAAGAGATAGGCTTGTATTGAATCATATCACATCTTACAAGTGATTAGCATAGTGAAATCGCTCACAGGCACTAAGTATTGTCTGGTGTGCATTTATTGTTCAATTTATAAGAGCAATTGCTTTTATCAATGATAGCCATAGAGTTAGGAACAGTCATGTGGGAGCTTTCTAAGCATTTTCCTGAGTTGTTGAATTCGTCAAGTTTTATTGAATCATTATTCATTTTAAAATAATGTTGAAAATAGCAAGTCCAAAATAGCTCAAAAGTCAAAGTCTGATCATATGATATCTACTATTAAGGATAATAAAGACCTAGCTAAGGAGAACACTGGCAAAATATCAATAATTAAAAATATGAGTTATAACTCATTTTCCCTTAGAATGCATTTATTTTCACCTTGTTTCTCATAATAAACTGTCTATAGGTATTAGCTGTGTATTGTGCTCCATGAATTGAACTATTTCACATATTTAGCATTCCTGGTATATATATATGTGTGTGTGTGTGTGTGTGTGTGTGTGTGTGTCTGTGTGTGTGTGTGTCTGTGTGTGTGTGTCTGTGTGTGTGTGTCTGTGTGTGTGTACATACATATATACATATGTATATATATGTATATAACAGGGTGCTGACACAGTACATAGGTAAATAACTGGAGTAGCAGCCTCTTCATCATGAGCATAGGATTTGTTGTGATTGAAATTCTGGTCCAGTAGCATTTCTCACCTTCCATGAGGGAAATCAGACAGAGAGCAGGGAATACTGAAGAAATCCTAAGCCTCTGTTGACTCCAGGTGTTAAACCAGATGGCTATGCAGGTAGTACAAAGGAATCAAAACAAATTAACATGGAGGGGGCACAAACATCCCACTAACTTGACTTCATTCCATTTTAATTCCTATAATTCTGATATCAGGGTGTGCTCCTAGCTATGTCGCCCAGGTGGAAGAAGCAGGGGATTCAATTCAGTACAATCACTCATGAATGTCTCTATAGCACATGCATCACTTTCCCAGGCAAGAGAAAAAATTGAGTTAAACAGACAACATAATTACTGGTGAGATGGCTTAGTGATTGAAAGCATCAGCTGCACTTTCAGAGGACCCAGGTACAGCTTTCCATATCCACATGGCAGCTCACAGCCATCTGTGACTTTAGTTCTAGGAGTCCCAACAGCCTCTTTATGGTCTTTGGGGCGGGGCAGCTGGCATGCACATGGTGCACATACATATATTCAGGTAAAATGCTTCTACACAGAATCTTACTGCAACTCTTGAGTATGTTAGCTTAGCTTTAATTGAAATGTATTATTTATACAAACTTCTATTTAACTCACAAAAGATTCTTTTTCTAAGCATTTATTTGGAAATAATTTGTGTATGGTATATGTGTGGGGTATGTGTGCCTTGGCATATGTGTAGAGGTCAGAGGACAATTGTGTGGAGTTGATTCTTTCCTTCCACTTTTATGTGGGTCCCAGGGATTGAACTAAAGTCATCAGGCTTCCACAGAGCCATCTTGCTGGCCTCCACTGAAGATTTATTGATTACAAGATATGCGAGTGGCAGGAAATTAATTCGTATTGGTTGGCGTTTTTAAATTCAATGAAGGAACACTAAGAGAGGCCTAATAACAACTAAAGTCACAATCCATTAGGCAGTAGTGTCAGGAAAAAAACTGCAATTTGTAGACACAGTTACCTGTGCCCTTTTACAATCTGACTGCAAGAAGAAAGACTATATAAATTAGTACAAATAATACTTAGAAGCAAGAGATGCTCACACTATCTGTTTCTGCAGCCAAGTGAGCATTCCTGAGTGGACAGGCATGGATGGCTGTGGGTACCTCTCAGTGTCGCTGTTGGATTTTTCTGTTTCATTTCTACAGAGCTAATGTGCTATTTTAAAAAGCATTCCCATTCCATGAAAGTGAAAGGAAAATGTTCAGGAGCTAGGGACATAGCTTAGCTAGTAGAGTACTTGCTTAGCATTTGAGAGGCCATGAGTTAGATTCCCAGTACTGCATAAGCTGAGCCTCGTGGTACATGTCTGCTATTCCAGCACTCTGAAAGTGGAGACAGGAGGATCAGGAGGCCAAGTTCTGCCTCAGCTGCATAGTGAGTTTGAGTCTGACTTGGGCTGCATGAGACTTGTGTAAAAGGAAAATGAAATAGCCTCATTCTCTTAGGATTTTTGACAGGGTACATCTCTCTGCGTTGCTCCACAGACTTTGGCTATAGCATTAAGGAAGTGGAATGGTGTATGCTGGGGAAGATCACATAAGCAGCATTGTGCCTAAATGTCTGCTGGATCAAAGGCTAGATGTGAATTTTTGCCATTAGATTTTCTTACTTTTCCAGAAGAGTTCATGGTCCAGAATGCCTTTCTCTGTCTTTGGAGGGGAAAATCTCACCCATTTTCAGGGTCTATCCTAAACATTATAATCATCAACATCACATTTCATTATTCTGGAAATCTTCTGTTTGGTTCTGGCTCCTCTCTCTCAGCTATGACTTCTCTTTTAATGCCACACTGTTATGTTGTTTTGCATTCTTTGTGTCCACCCTGCCCCTGACAATTGTTTCATGAGAGTATATACTACACATGAATGCCTCTAATCCCCAGCCAAACTGTACCCTTACCTCTTCTTTTGTGCTGTCTATACTATAGCAGGATGGAGCATGTGGTAATGAACTGCTTATAGAAGTGATCTTCATCTATATTGAAGGGTGATTCCCCCCCCATTTAAATCTTTTAGTATTTCTCTATCTCATTAAAGTATGAACTTTCACTTTGATTTTTGACACCATGTACTGCCTGTTAATAAAAATGATCTTCTGTTATTTACTGTGTCTAGGAACCTCCTCCTCAAGTATTCATATCATGACCAGAAATGACATATTGAAGACTTCTTTAATGTCCTGCATAGCATTTAAATGGTTTTTATTCCAGTTGATCCTGAAACAGCTAGGACGTAGATCCAAGTAGATTCCTCTGAGCTGAGACAGAGGCAACCCCTAATGAAGTGTGAACTGGACAGGGCATGCCCATACCTCACATCTCCCAATCCCTTTATCTTCTGTCTTTCTACAAAAGTGGATTTTGCTTGCAGGATTAGGCAGGAGCTCTTCTACCATATTATTTCTAAGATCTGAAACTCACTGTGTTTTCTGAGAAATATGTTAATTACCTCCCACAGAGGAGTTTTGATGTGTGTCCATTCCTTCAACTGAACACTTCTTTCATTTGGTTACTTGAATCAGAGATTATGATTATTTAAAATCTCATGATGCACAATTCTGATGCTATAATTGATAGCCACATGTGCTTAAATAGATAGATGTTCAAAATCAATTTTGGTATGAACCAGGCAAAGCAAATATTAAAATAGATTATGCTTCTGGACAAACTCTCCTCTGCCATTGAAGGAAGTTTTTTTTAAAAGATTTTATTTTATTTTTATTTATGTGTGTATGTCTATAGGAGTGTATGCCATCTGTGCAGGTACCTACAGAGGTAGAAGAGGCTGCCAGATACCCTGGACTTGAAGTTACAGGTAGTTCTGAGCCTCTGAATATGGGGCCTGGGGACTGAACTCTGGTTCTCTGGAAGAGCAGTTACTGCTCGTAACCTCTGTGTCATCTCTTCAGTCAAGAGAAGAAAGTTTTACTCATGTGGAAAAAAAGTGTGCCTGAATAAAATCAAAAGATTTCTTTTTGTTTTCATTACATTAGAAGATGAACATGTTGACCAACATGGCCTCCAGCAGGAAGCACTGAACAGTTTGTCTTCTCTTGCAGTGATGTCTAGTTATGCATTTTATGTATAATCTCTGGAGAATAATTGAACAGAGAATATTTTAAAGGACAGAGAATCCATTCCGATTTCCCAAGTCTCTGTAGATGAGAAACAAGTTTGAATAGGAAGTGAGTATTCCAGTAAGGAAACATCCAAGTTATCTAAGATATTGTCATATTGAGTTCTTGCTTCTGTCCATCGCAGTTTTGGGATGAATGGCATGAAAACTTTTATTTTGATAATGATCATGTCAATATGATTATAAATTTTATTTTAACTTAATAAGTTAAGTTTTGGGGGAATGCTGCTTATCATTTAATTCATGATTAAATTATTAACTGTTGGTGACAATATAAATATGGTGTGAATAATACAAGCAAAGAAAAGTAGGACAGAGTTTTAAGTTTCCACAAAAACATATGCTCATATATTATCTATTCTGGGTTTTGCTCATCAGAAAAGCAGGTGCTGTCTCAAAATATTACTACAACGTGGCTCATTAGTCTGCAGGTGGGACACAAGGCATTTCAACCCGTCCCTGAGCTAAATTCAGGGGAGTGTTGACACACAGCCAATGGCTTTCATATGCCATTGTTGTTCATGAAACTTAATGTTATCGCAGGTCTCCTGCGTATGTGTTTTTGGGGCTCAGTTCCTAGTTCAGTGCTTCCAAATCCTGCTGATCCCTGGGTTGGAACAAAGCTCTCCGAGGCAATCAACTGCTCTGGCCATCCCAGGTGCCAAACACACACACACAATGCCCTTTTATTTATGGAAATACACACAGATCTATTCTGCATGCACTCGGAGCTCAGTACAAATACCACCCCTTTCCCACAGGCGACAGGAAGGATGTGGTTTGAAGGACATGGTTGCTTCATCTGAATGTGCAGTTGTTCTTCAAAAGACCTCTTGTTTTCATGCTGGGTGGACGCTCTACTGCATTTTAGAAGACACAGCCCAGCCATTCCCCAAATCTAACGTTCATTTCTCTAAAGGAGATCGTGGCTGCTTCTTTACCTTCTACCCCCAATGGAAACAAACTGAAAATGTGCTCATAATCAAAAGACATTTTTGTGAGCTGTTGACCTAGCAATTCCTTATGTTTTTGTCAGTAACAATAATACCATACTAATATTAGCAGTTAAAATGGTCAGAATTACCCAGTGGATAAATACATGGACAGCTCCTAGCAGTGGAAAACACAAACATTATAGAATGCACCCCCACCACCCACCACTCACCAAGCTGTAATACAGTCAGGTCCCTCACTGCCATAAAAGTAAGTATTTGCAGAATTTTCTTTGTTTCATATGAATGCAAATGTGAGCTACACCATCACTGGCTACTATTTAGCATGGAAAAGTATAACAGGCAATATGAAGTACTGATTCCAGCATCTCCGTTATCTACTTCCCTCAAATCCAATGACACACTCAGAACAAGTAAGCATGGAGTTGCATCTCTGATTTCACATAGCCTGCATCCTGGGAGCTCACCTCCTTCTTTATCATTTCAGAAACACCCTGTATTCTGAATGCCTACTCCACAGCCCTACTCCCTTTTGGTTTCTCTCCTGCTCTTGACTTATCTCCAAATACCAGGAAGTTTGTTAACCTACATATATGTGATCTCCTACTTGGGGTCTAGCATCTCACTTCTTTCTAATGCCCCAACTAAATCCAATACTTAAAATCTTGCTGCAAGTATGCTTTTCCATTACATGGTAGAAAAGTCTTTTACCTTAAAAAGGATGCATTGTTGGTTACCAGTTGCTTCTTCAGCTTTGCATAGAGAGTCTTCTCCTCTCTATGTCCCCTTGTCCAGTCATTAGCTCACCAGGAACTACACTTTAAGAAAAGTGTCTCAGCAACAGGGTAAGTCCATTGCCGTGACCTGTTGCTTCTGAATTCCTTCTAGTTAACTCACTAAGTTTTTTCTAACCACTTCTTGTTTTTCACCTGTCAATTGTAGAATGTGTGATCTATGGGAGACTCCCTAGAAGAAATATAGCAACAGGAATCAAGGAAAAGAAGAATGGAGATTTGATAGGAATATTTTATTGGTAACACTCAACTTGAAATACCATGTCTGAGAAAGTGTACACAACTCCCTGTGCCAGGTGGAATATTACTCTCACTCCAGCATATTATATAAACGTCTGCGTTTTCTTCCCCAAGTAGAAATAAATGACTCTGGATGAAATGTCTGTGCCCTGGTTCTTCAAGAGTCCATGTCTCACTCCAAGATGCCAGGAACATTTCACCTTGTGTCATGCTCCAAGCTTTGTATAGTTCTTATATAAACCTTGGTCTCCAGACACATTCCAAACTGAATTTATTTCAAATTCTGAACTGCGTTTATTCCATTCCACTCACTTAAAATTCCAGTTGTGATTTGAACAGACACACTTCATTTACTTTCTGTGCCATGAACCACTTGTTAGGTCTCATTCTGGGAGGTGGACTTCAATCCTTCATGTGTCTCTGTATCAACTGATTCAAGCTTTGTTTTATTTGTAAGGGATGTCATGACCTTCAATGTCATCTTTCTTAACAGTTTTTGAGACTGAAACATGAGAAATCTGGTAAAATAATATGATAACTAATAACACTCTTTCTCTTACACCTATACCATTTACTTGTCATGACACAAAGCCAGGTACCAATGAAGCATAAAATTCAACTTCTCTCTTGTGGTCTATCTTATCCAATTTTCTATATACTGAATGACATAAAATGAGGTAACTTGATAAAATGCCTGAGACAAACACAGCTTAGTACTATATAGCTTGAGCAGGACAAGTCACTTAGGGACAAGGCCTTGAGGAAGGTCAGTTCTCAAGGAGGAAGCATGCACCCCATGGAAGGGAACTGATACTTTGTTTGGTGTGAGTGAATTTCCTGAACAAGGTTTAAGGCAGAAATGACAGGTAACTTAAAAGAGTCAACTATCCCTGAGAAAGCAAAAGACAGAAGCAGCCACTAAACCACATAGAGTACAGCACAGGACTGAAGAAATGCTATTGCAATCCCTAAGCAATGGTTGACCACCATTAGCCTCCATCTTTGTTTACTAATGTATCAGCCATATGTGTGCCTGTGTGCGCATGACTGTGAGTAAGTTCTCTCTTCAGCTCTCCCTCAGGGTTTTTCAGGAATGCTCAAAAATCTCTGTTTTGCCAGAAAAATTGCTAGTCTGACAGAGTAATGTCTTTCTTTACTTTGAAAAACTCCCTCTGACTCAACTTTTAGTCTTTCCTTTCAACTGAAATACCATGGCCGATCACTTTGAATATCCTCCTGCCAATATCCACAGCTCCCCAGGAATTCCTGCCACTGATGCACAGTCTCCTAAAAAATTTCAGCTCCAAATAAAGTCACTATTTTATTTCTGCTCTTTAAAGTTTAGCTGTTAGGTTCTGATAAATTCATGTGACTCCATGGATGAGTTCTGGGGCAAAGCCTTTGTCTTCAACATCCCTGGGACCCCAACACTGTTCAGACTCCTGTCTCCTTTTCCTTTAGATTTTAATTTGTCTTTCCAATCCAACACGATGTTCACCCCATACCTCCACACTCTCAGCCAAGTCCTTTGGTCCTTAGAGGTAAAGCAATCCAGGAATTAAAAACCTGTATAGCTATCTCTCCTCTCATGAATTTATCCCAACCAGACTTCTGTACACTCAACTCATAAGAAGGCTTATTTTGTTTTTCTTATTCATCCCCAATCTTCCCACCTCTATTCTGGATCCTGTCTGCTCTCTTCTTATTTATTTATCGTGTAGAACATTGGCTTCTCCTTCCCATTGTCCCTGTGCAGCAGGGCCTTGGAGCTGGTGGCTGATTTTAGGTTTTGGTTCTCTACTATTTACTGAGCTCACACAGACAGCCTGGCTCCAGGCATGGTGTCAGTCTTTACATTACTGTCATTTGCAAAAACTATAAATCAAGGTTTTTTATCTACTGTGCCTCCTCCAGGCTTGATTTATCAGAATATCACCGCTCCTAAGCATTTTAAGATACAAATGGAATAAAAACCCCAAATAAAATCGTTCCACGCAGCCTCCTTCCCACTCTAGCTCCACCCTTTCTCTTTCTTTGCTTGTGCTGTCTACCAGGGTCATGTGGACTCAGCTCAGCCATTTTTCTCCTAACCAATCTGAACTTGCCTTCAGTTCCTATCAGTCCCTCTCAGCAGCTGCTATTTCCAGGGTAATCAGTAACTTGCTGGTTGACTGCTCTTGACTACAGGTGTGGAGTCCAGTGCCAGCACCAATGGGGTATAACACTGCTGACCACTCCCTCTTCAGAATTCTCTCACCTCATCATAACATTCCCTGAACTTCCCCTAACTGCCCTGGACATCCCTTCTCTGGTTCCTTTTTAAAGTCTTTTTTATTTACTATTATTTCCCTAGATCTAGCTTAGTATCCCTTCCATGGCTTTTTTAGTCTTTTCCATTTTTACGCTGACTCTATCAGTTAATTCTTACTGTAAAGGCTTGAAACATTGGAAAACTCCCTCTCTCCCAAAGAGTCTCTTGTACTGAAGGTGCCATAGTCACAGTCCATTTAGAGGGCTCAGGTACTCTGACACTCAATTTAACTGTTTTTTACTCTGCTGGTTCTTTTCATTGTGTCTTTTAGTATTTTCTTCATGACATAGTTGACATTTATGAATGCACTTCTCAGTTCCCTCTGTCTTGAGCTAACTCTGCAGTCTCATTTCTTCATCTGCTGCTCTACACATACTTCTGTCATTTCTGTACCCCTAGTCCTGAGCCCATGTTCCTGTCTACCACAGGACCTCTGCACACACTGCCTTCTGCCTCTGCTGTTTCCTTCTTTCCAAGGTAACTCTGATGTGTCTTTCTGATCTTGGCTCAACTGGAGGTTCTGAAAAGAAATAGTCTGGAGTACTTCTTATCTACTCAAATCTCTTTACAAAAATCTGCATTGCTAATTAGATATAAAGAGATGAGTTACCCTTGTGATGTAGGAGAGATCTATCATCTCCACACTATTTCTAGTTTAAATAATGGAGCATAAAATCTTTCAGAGTGATATACGATGATGTAGTTATATGCTTTATTTTCCATAAAGCATGCAGTGTAGTGGTTCTCAACCTGTGGGTCACGACCCCTTTGAGGGTTGAATGATCCTTTCACAGGGTTGCATATAAGATATCCTGCATATTAGCTATTACGATTATATATACTATGATTCATCACAGTAGCAAAATTATATAAAGTAGCAATGAAAATAATCTGGTTGGGGATCACCATAACTTGAGGAACTGTATTCAAGGGCTGTAGCATTAGGAAGATTGAGAACCACTGATGTAATGGAATCTTAATACTTGTGCTTAAATGTCATGTTCACACAATTTACCATCCAAACTGAGGAACATTTCTCCATGAAAGAGGATGATATAATGATACCAGGAGATGCAGGAAAACTACAAATTGCAGAAATCTCTGCCAGAGTGGGACATGTCACTGGCTGACATAACAGGACCAACCGGTACATGTAGAATTCTCTGTGCAGAATAGAATGCTACTGGGGTCATAGCTGATCTCATGATAGAAGAAAGCAGGTAACCCATTTTCCATAGTATAACACACATAAGAGGGCTAAGATCGCATTCATCATTCTGAACTTTATCAGCCCCGGTTCTGTTTATCTTTTCTTTTTTTGCTCCCCACAACAAACTGATATTAATATTTCAGGAAGTACTTATCTGATCAACAGGCTTGGTGCAGCTAGGAGGCATTATGGGTTGAATGTGTGGCCCTGGAGGATCATGTGTTTGAACATGTGGGCCTGTTGGTCACTCTGCTTTGGAAGGTTATAGAACCTTTAGATGGTTGAGTCTTGTGGGAAGACGTGGGTCCCTGGGGTTGAGCCTTGAGGCTTTGTAGCTTGGCAGGACTTCCTGTTCTCTGCTTCCTGACAGTGTGGCCAGATGCCTCAAGCTCCCACTATTATGCCCCCTCTGCTATGATGTGTCTTCCCTCAAACCGTGAGCCCAAATAGGCTATCCTTCTGGAAGCTGCTTCTTGTTTGGTATTTGGTTCCAGAAACAAGAAAGGTAACTGACTCAGGGGGCAAAGAGAGAACAGGAAATCAATTTTTAGAGACGCTACAGTTGATTACAGGATAACTACTGTCTTCCCCCCAGAGAGATGAAGAAATTTACACCCAGGACTCAGCTATGACTCGGCTCTGCCAGTGTAGACAAAAGCTGCGTGGCTGGAGCTACAGTTCAGGTCTCCTCTTCCGGTTCAGAACTAAGTCCATTTTGCTAAGTTCCCTAGAGGGAGACAGCACACCAGCAGCCCATCTAGAGGGAGACAGACAGACGGCACACCAGCAGCCCATCTAGAGGGAGACAGACAGACGGCACACCAGCAGCCCATCTAGAGGGAGACAGACAGACGGCACACCAGCAGCCCACCTAGAGGGAGACAGACAGACAGCACACCAGCAGCCCACCTAGAGGGAGACAGACAGATGGCACACCAGCAGCACAACAATGTGCTTTACATGTGCTGTCGGCCACCACACTGAAATGCCCAAGAAGCACATTTATACAGTTGCTGCCGAAGGGGATAGTGCCTGAGCTCTGAGGAGGTGTTTGCTCTGCCTGTGCACACTTCCTTTTTAGGCATTGGCTTCTGGCCCTGTGACAAGGACTTGAAAGGGCTTTAGAAGGCAAAACACATCTCTGATTTTGGCAAGTCGTTGTATCACACCCATGTTTAAATCCCAAGTAAACGGAAAGGCCCCAAATATGTTCTTTTACTATGTAGTCAAATTCTGTTTTAGAGGTGTGATGAAGAGCCAGGATGTAGGCAAGCTACCTTGGGGACAGCAGAACATTTCCATCACACACAATGCATACATAGCACTGTGAACTCTCCAACCTAAACATCAGAGAATAATTCTTATGCACTAGTGCTTTGGGGTTTAGGAGGTATAGTCTTTACAGAATGGAGCCATCAGATTCTTAAGGGAAGAGTTTCTTGGGCTGCAATTGCTGGAGAGGGAAATGCTTAGTGTTTATGTCTCCTAAATGCTGGTAAGAAGCCCATATAAATTGCAGAGTGTTTCAATATTCAGAATCCCCCAAGTTCCAAAGACATACACTCTTCCTCCTTCTCCAACTCTATTGTGCTATCTGCACAATGTCCTAATAAAACTCAAATGTAAACTTTGCCATTTTCAGACTAAAGAATGATACTTCATTTATTTCACAAGAAATATCTCTTCAGACAGACAAGACTTTCATACAATCTTTGTTCTGACCTAAAGAGAATTCTGTAAAGGACACTGAGAAAATGAAAACAGCTCAAAGATCAATTAAATCATTCAAATCACAGCCAAGGATAACCGCAACAAAACCCATTTGAAGTTAGCTGAACTTGATAAAGAGCCAAGAAAACATTTGATGACAGTCAATAGATATGTTTTATAAAAGTCTATGAAATTCTTGGTTTGATGCTCATGACTAAAATGAATAAAATGTGTAATTGAGGTGAAAAAGACAAACAAAGGACCTTCTCTATTTGGATAGCCTGGGTAGGGTGGAGGGAGCATGCATGTATGTGGAAGGTTTGCATGGAGGTCAGAGGTCAGTTTTGGCCATCATACCTCAAGCTCTGCTGATTGGTTAGGCCAGCCAGCCACTGAGATCCACTGTTCCACCTATTTCTGCTTCTCTAGCACTGACGTTACATGCCACTTTTCAAAAGATTTATTTTTTATTTTCTGTATGAGTGTTTTTCTGCTTATATGTATGTACACCACATGCATGCAGTACCCAAGGAGGCCAGAAGAGGGAGACTGGGGTTACAGATGGTTGTGAGCCATCATGCGGGTTCTAGGAACTAAACCTGGATACTATGCTAGAGTAGGAGGCGTCTTTACTGCTTTAATGCTTTGTCCATTCCCTTGAGGGTTTTTGCTTGTTTGTTTGTTTTTGGAGTAGGTTCTGTGGATTGACCACAGGCCCTCATGTCTGTGCAGTTAGTACCTTACCAACTTCACCACCTCCCTCATTTAGAGGTGAGCTTTCTTTGCTGGGAATATGCTTTTATACAGATCAGGTAACAAACCCTCTCCAGTAAGGAAGCATAGGGAAGCACCTGGGAGTCAACAGAGTCCACCCTGGACCTGCAGACTGGAACAAGATGAGGAGAGCATCTTGACTGAAAGAAAAAATAATTGTAAATATCCAGAAAACTATTCATAAGTAAGTTTAATGTCTATTGCAGTCTGAGAGTTTGCTTTAAGGCCAAGGATATGCAGTCCTTTTCTAAATTAAGTTATCTCAAGGTATGTTTATCTTCAATCCATGCTTAAGTTCAGTTACAGAGTCCGGGATAAAGTAGGATAAGTAAAGGTATTTAATTATTGTTTTCTTTTCCAGATCTTCAACAGAGTAATTACTGAGAAACTCTGTTGCCCAGAAAACGTCTATTAGAATTATTGAGTACCAACGAAACTACAAAGCAGTGAGAGGGAGGATGCTGTATTTATATCCTACACCACAATCAATGCTTTTGGGTCGTTGGAATACATCTTTGCTGGAGTGGTATCTTGCTTCTATATAAGAAGTTTAGAATGGTTGAAGTTCTCATCTGTCATACACTGGTGTATTCATTTGAATGTGTGGGCTTTATTCCCATCCCAAAACAATGGTCTTGTTATTCAAGTATCTCCAGGTCTGAAACACTGAAGGACTGAAGGACACTTCAGCTTGTCAGTAGGTATCAGTGTGAGTTCTCCCAAACCCACAACTGCAATGGGCTTTTCCACACAGAAATTCTGAGTTATTGTAGGAATTTAGATAATATGAATAAAACAGCAAGAAAGTCCATGCATAAGCATGTGCTTAAATCTATAAAATGCTTGGGATCCTCTTGGCAGTTCAAATTAGAATTCAGAATGATGAAAGAGATGTAGTTCTTATATTGTGTGTTACAGGTGGCTTATTTCATCCAAGCCTCCATGTTCTCATGATAAGATAATCTCCACCTTCCTTATATAGCACATAAACCAAAATGGGTAAAATGAGTCCACTTGTCTACAGCTACCCAGACGGTCTTTTGCTGGAGCTTGTTCAAAAGCTGCTAGCTGGACTCCAAAATAGGCACTACCACAACTTGCCCTTGACTTTTTGGGAAAGATAAACCACCATTCTTCCCTACAAATTTTATGATTGTCCAGGCAGGTACATGATTGCTTTGACTGTGTATGCAGCTCTGTGGGAACTTCTGTGTGTACACATACATGCCATGCCTGGTGAGCAGACAGGATACACATTTCCCCCCAGATGTTGAGTTTCTAGAAGTTACTGGAAATTCCTGCAAGTTTTGCTCTCTGGCTAGCAGCTTCTGCCTCTGTTCATGCCCTACCAGACAGGCATTCCACCCTAGCAGACAGGGTATGATAAAGGGGTCACCTCATGCTTGCTTGATATAGAGCAGTGACTGGCCTGGCACCAGGCCTTTTCTGTGTCTTAGAATGTGAACGAAAGTGTTCTTTCCCTTGCTCAAATGTTCCTTCTCTTTTAAAGTTATACAGTTTTTTAATTAGCAAGTTTCATTATAGCATTTTTATGTCTTCAGTTTTCATTGCCCCAAACAAAAGCAAAGTAGGAGCCCTACACTACAGAAGAGGCCTATTTGCTTCTGGCTATCACACCTCATCCTTTTCTGTTTCCCCAATTCATTTTAGAGTGCCTATTCTTCCCAGGGACACGTACAGAATTTCTGATTATCGTTTGTGATTAGCCCAGAGATGACTTCCCCACATAAATTTCTGTGCCGTGTCCCTAGCTGGGACACATTTATTTCCTTCAAGCTCCCTCTAAGCACTTTGTTTGTATCATTGTTATAAATATTAATGTCTCCCTTTGCATTGTTGTTCCTTGTATACGCATCTTATCTTCCTCCCATAAACAAGGCGAGTCTCCTGGGGGAAGGGCTAACATTCCCTCTCTCTGCCATCACTGAGGCTGCACATCACAGGGCATTTCACAAAGAAGAGACTTAGCCTTTATTTTGTGACTTGAATTGCACAAGAGGCGCCTGGCTTCTTGGGAAAACATTGATGTGAAACCAGTCCTGCTTCTGTGATAAGGAGGGGGAATGTACTTTTGTTTACTGACTCCCTGTTCAAGGTTCATTCAGGTTTTATATTCTTTCTGGATCTGGCTTGTCAGATTTTTCCTCTTTGGTCATCAGTAAAAGATGAAGGAAAAAGAGAAGGAAAAAGGAGAGAGGGAACAGAGGGAGAGAGAGAGGGAGGGAGGGATGGGGAGAGAGAATCCAATAGTAGTCAACACAGAATAGGACATAGCCTTCTTGGCCAGTTCTGGCATCACCTGGTATGCCACTATAATAAACAAGAACACACACATTTCTAACATGTTATTACAGTTTCAATGTTTTTTATTACAAAGACATTCTAATACTTGCAAAGGTATACTAATTAGACAAACTGGATCATTGCACTGGATCACTGCATAAGACATACTTTATATCCAAACACCAGTGTACTCCTTAGCAGTGTGTGGTTTGATGGTCAATTGTTTTTTGTCAGTTGAAATCAAACTTTGCCCAAAAATATCAAAGTCACAATTCTCCCCAAACTCTCCTTAGATGGAGGAAAGCTAAAATCACTTATTTCCTGAGAAAGCTCTTCAATGCTCTTGCCTATGCCTCTACTGGGGCAGGATGCAGTGTAGATATTTGTCCTTTTCCAAAGCACAAATATGTGTAGAAGTTATAGTCACATTAGCGTATATTTTTTTCCAAAGCTGTGAATGAGAATTTCAAAAACTTACCCCAAACAATGATTCCTTAAAATGAACAAAGCCAGAAGAAGTGTCCTTGCAACCATCATAAAAAGCCTAAAAGACAAATGTGCATATGTTCTGGAAATACCACCTTCACAAAGCCGCTCTGATGCTGTCCAGTGGAAATGTTAAATCTGATGCTAATAAGAAATGTTTATCCACTGGGGGGTGGGGTGGTGGCAGCACACGCCTTTAATCCCAGCACTTTGGAGGCAGAGGCAGGCTGATCTTTGTGAGTTCCAGGACAGATAGGGCTGTTACACAGAGAAACCCTGTCTTGAAAAAAAATAGAAAAGAAATGTTTTTCCATTAATTAATAAGTCCCCATGCCAATCTCTACCTTTTTTTTTTCTTTGTGAGACAGGGTTTCATGTAGGCCAATATGACCTCTACTTCTCCATTTAGCCAAGAATGGCCTTGAATTTCTGACCCTTCCTCTACCTCTCAAGTGTTGGGATTACAGACACTTACCACCAAGCTTGGTTTCCCATGGCTCTTTGGATGAAATTCCTGATAGTATGTCTGTTTTTGATACTAGATTTAATTCAGTAGAATCTACTTCCAGTTTGTCTTAATTTTTCCCAAATCTGAAAAAGTGGCCTTCAATAAGGTAAAGGTGACATTATTCTGTCAAATACTCTAAGAATTTGTCATAGTGGGAAAATTTGATATTGGATGTTTGTATGTAGAAACAATTTTTGATAGAAGCAAATAAAACATAAACTTCAAGTGGGATTTACTAATTCTTTAAGACAGGGTCTTTCTTTGAAGCCCACTCTAGCCTAAGAACTCATTATGTAGGCCAGGATGGCCTCAGACTCCCAGTGATCATCTTACATCACTGGGTAGGTGAGGAAGGTAGGACACGAGGGATTCCACACACTCTGTATAGAAGAATTTGAATATCCAACTTGAGTCTGTTGAGGTTTGAGGCAGAACGAACACAGTGAATGTGATTGTTTGGGAAAACTATGCGGTGATGTTATACAAGTAATAAGTTAGAGATCAGAGCTGGATGGATGACTCATGGCGAAGAGCTAAGCCTCATTATTTCTAACATGCTATCATTTTAAAGGCAGAACTTGGACATTGTGATGCCAAGTCTTGATGAAGGAGGAAATACCAAAGGAAGAGAAAGGAATGTGGGGAACCCTGGAAAGGGGGGAAAAGTCCCATGAATTTGGATACCTCCTGGGTCTAGTGTTGCTCACATGATACATTTTTAAGAACAAAATGGGAATTCAATACAATGTTTTCCCCTCCTCTAAGGTACCAGGTCCTATCTGCAGACCACACAATCTTTAACCTCAGCAACTTTGGTCATTATCAAAAAAGAGAGCCAGGGATGGCTCAAGTGGAAGTGCAGAGAAATCTGATAGAAAGGAAGCTGGGGAGACTGCTCAGTGGGTAGTATGCTTGCCACAAAAACACAAGGAACCAAGTTCAACCCACAGAACACATATAAAAATGCCAGGCATGGTACTGCATGCTTGCAATCCTTTCTCTGAGGAGGCAGAAGCAGGCAGACTCCGTGGCCTTGCTAGACAGCAAGCCTACCCAAATCAGCAAGCTCAAGGCTAATCAGAGACTCTGTCTCAAGAAACAAGTGAACAGCTCCTAAATAATGATACCTTAGGCTGCCCTCTGACCTGCACACACATATGTATAGCTCGGGCACTTATACAAATACACACACATGTCAAATTGGTTTTAACTCATGAGGAAAAGGTACTCATAATGAGTGACATGGAAGCTCTTCTCCTTCAAGCTGTTTAGGTCTATTGTACTGTGTTCAGCTGAGGAAACTGCCTGCTTGGACAATGGCCACAAGCTGAAATGTTCTTCAAAGTAGGCAGGCATTTTAGATGAGTACTGAATGACTTAGCCGAGTATGAAAATATGGTAGACTTTGACAAACTAATGAAATAAGACACCCTAGATCTTCCTTGATTTTCTTCCCAAATACCCAAGAACTCAAAGCTGGAATGCAGCCATAGCCACCTGACTCATGCTTTAGTGGGAATGTGCACACAGAGATGGACATCTTGAGCATGACAGGATGTTAATGGAATTCAGAGCTCTATCACATAAAGACCAGGGTGAACTGATAATACTGAGCTGGAAGAAGACTTGAGAGTTCTTATCAAGTTCCTGAAGGGTTATCGGGTATAAGTGGAACCAGGATTGTTCTCTTCATGATCCCTCTCGAGAGTGGTCCTAATACCAGTGGGGAGAAGAGGCAGACTGTTGGACTGCCTCTTAGGGTTTTGTGACCTTCCAGCAGTCAGAGATGGGTATCAGTAAATTAGACTGACTTGTGCGACTGTGAGCTCCCTATCACAGAACGTGCTCCTGTCAAGATTAAATGGACACTTGCTGGGGATGATAGATATTAGAGGGGATGTTAGGCTGATAATCCTGAGGTCCTTTCCAAATCTGAGATAGTAGCATTATATAATGTCAACATCTCAAGAAGGAGAGGATTGAAGGGAAATTCTAGAAGGATATAGAAGGCAATTCAGAAGAACCTTGGAGCTGTTATCCAGCTCTTATTTTATAAGGCTGTTTATCAGATATCAACTCTGTTATTTGTGTGTGTGTGTGTGTGTGTGTGTGTGATGTTTTCATGTGCACACGTGTTCATTTGCATATGCATTAGTGTGCACTCCTGTGCAGGTGCATATGCATTAGTGTGCACTCATGTGTGCAGGTGCATATGCATTAGTGTGCACTCATGTGTGCATGTGCATTTGCATTAGTGTGCACTCATGTGTGCATGTGCATATGCATTAGTGTGCACTCACGTGTGCAGGTGCATATGCATTAGCGTGCACTCACGTGTGCAGGTGCATATGCATTAGTGTGCATGAACATGTGGAGGCCAGAAGTTAATGTGCATCTTTTTTAGCTGCTCACTGCTTTTTTCCCTCTTCTTTCTTCCTTCTTCTCCACCCCCCTCTTTCATTCTCTCAAGGCAGCCTCTCTCACTGAATGTGAAACTCATAAATGTGGCTAGGCTGCCTAGCCAGCAAGCCCTGGAGATCCTCTGAACTCCTCTCCAACACTGGGACCACAGGCTCATACCATCATACTTGGCTTTTATGTGAGGATCTGAACTCGGGGCTTTCTGCTTGTGCAGTAAGTACTTTACCAACTTAGCCATCTCCCTAGCTCCCAGACATCAGCTCCTTTTTTACAGGAAAGGATTCATTAAAAATATGAAGGCACAGGGACCCAGGATTCATTTTTCTTCTAGAGTGAAGGAAAATTCAGTTCTTCTCTATAGACAGAAGTTAGGAGTAGGATAAAGGGAAGACAACAAAAATGAAGCCCATTTCTCCTACACTTTCCCAAGGTTCTTCTCAAATATTCCTTTTATCTTCTAACTAATGCTTAGAAAGTTGGATCTACATTTTCATGCTCAGTGTTGTTGGATAGGAGATGGGTGTTTTCCAAATTCTCTTTAGGGACACAGTTGGACACCATCAACGTATATAAATTTAGCAAATGTTTTTATGCTTGATTAAATAATTCCACTTTTAGCTAGGTGCAGAGACAAAGGTTTTACTAAGCATCTTCAACTTTAAAATTGTGCTCACTGCTTTTAGTTTGTGCAAACACACTGACTCACCAGGAAGAACTGATAGGCCTCTTCTGCTTTTTATTACAAGTGGTTCTGGAGGATAAGAGCTGGTCTTCTGGAAGGTGAGGGCACCTACAGTAGAGCTCAGAGGACACAGTCTGACACTCAAAAACTTCCTGCTGAACTCAGTGCTTCCTCTGTAGGATGGTGGCTGGCTACCACAGGGGGCTGGCAGGACAAGCCAATCAATGAAGGGGCTTTACTAAGCAAGGTCTGGTGTCTTAGTTAACTAGACATTTCTGTTCTGAATAATTAACTGTGGCTAAATATGGACATACTTGCTTGGGAGTATATTACATGTTCTGTGCTTTAAGCCATACACACACACACACACACACACACACACACACACACACACATACCATATATATATATATATATATATATATATATATATATATATATATATATACCGTGTGTGTATATATATATCATATATCAGCAACACACACACACTCCTACACAAATAATGCACACTCCTACACAAATAATGCAATTATTCAATTGGCTCACTTTATTCTTTGTTAATTAAGCAGTGTATATATAGAGAATTCCAGAATGTCAGGCTATGAGGGAGGCATGATTTTACATTTGAAGCATTCACAACTGTAAATTGAACCATGGCATCATCTAAACACATCTGCTTCAAACTCTGAAGCTATCGTCCTACATGCTACTCAAGAAGTACTGCTTCTTGAGAATGCTTAGGGGTTTAGGGATAATAACTATTGAAAGAAGAATTGGAAAAGTGATTTTTTCCAAAAATTTGAAGTAATCTGCTCATAATTACTCAACAATGCCAAGGACAGGCATTGCATCATCCATAATGCCCATCACAGTGGATGGCTTTACATAATAGTAATTATTCATAGTGCCTGTCTTCCAAAAATGCATGTGAAAACTTGGTGTGTCATTTATTTCTCAGCATCTGTTTTTTAATGCTCTCCCACCCTGTGTGTGAATATTTCTCCAGGTCTGTATGTAAGAAGACAGATAAGACATCAAATTTAGTCACCTTCTTCTCCTGCTTTCTGGGGTGCTGGTTTTCACTCACTACCCACAAAGGCCATGGTTTATGGTGTGTGCATAAAGGGAATAATTCAGGGTTAAGTACTCTTGATTATTCTATCCTATTTTTATTTTTTAAAATTTAAAAAATTGTGTGTGTGTGTGTGTGTGTGTGTGTGTGTGTGTGTGTGTGTACTCATATATGCATATGTCTTTCTTTGTAATGTAAGTGCCAGGGTGTATTTGTGGAGATCAGAGGACAACTTGCAAAGTCATATCTCTTTTTCCAATATGTAAGTCCTAGGAATCAAACTCAGGTCATCATGCTTGGCACCAAGCACATTTACTCACATTTTCCACATATACTGTGGTAGTTTGAATGTAACTGACCCCCATAATCTCATAGGGAGTGGCACTATTAGGAAGTGTGGCTTTGTTGGAGTGGGTATGGCCTTGTTAGAGGAAGTATGTTACTGTTGGGGCAGGCTTTGAGGTTTCCTGTGCTCAGGATGCCATCCAGTGTCTCAGTCGACTTCCTGTTGCCTGCAAGATGTAGGACTCTCAGCTACTATTCCAGCACCACATTGGCCTGCATGCCACTCTGTTCCTTACCATGATGATAATGGACTAGTCCTCTGAACTGTAAGCCACTCCATTTAAATGTTTTCTTTATAAGAGTTGCTGTGGTCATGGTTTTTCTTCACAGCAATAGGAACTCTAACTAAGACATATATCTTATTTATTTATTTGTTTATTTTGAGGATAAGATTGGAATGTGGCTTCCATGGGCACTGTCTATGGGCTAGCTCTTATACATTATCTCTAAGAACGTTTACATCAGAGGGTGGCCAAATCCTGTGAAGGTCACAGTGGAGTCAGTGTGACTCTGCCCCGGGGGCACAGAGTGGTGGGAGTTCACCTCAGTCTTGTATAAACTCTGAGTCTTCAAATTCTGCCATTTCCTTCTCCTTTCTACTTCGCTGGCCTCTGTTCTTAGAGACTTATTTCTCTACAATCCATACCCATCACTCTTCTGTCACTGTTGTTTGTTTAGGTCCAGGTTCTCTGAAATCATTGGCTCAAATACGTTTCCTCTGAAATGTACCCAGCAGAACTCATGTTTGGATAGCTGATCATTGATGACTTGTTTTTCCTTCTATGTTATTGGGTTGTGAAGCAAATATATATTATTCAATGATGAATAGAAGAACTAAATCGCATAAAAATGAGCCAGAATGAAAGGTATCTTCATTTTCTTCTTTATACACTTATTACTATGTTGGTAAATATATAATTGCCACTGAATATGTGCACCGAAGACAATACTAATCATTTGTTGGTGCTGTTGTATATGCTCTTTACATGTTTTTTTTTTCTGTCAATTGCACTGTCCCTTTGGAAAATGGTGCTTCCATACTTTCATTTTCCTGTAACCATCTCTCCTTCCCTCTCACTTCTTCCCTCCATCTGTTCCTCCCTTCCTCCTTTTTTTTTTCAATTTGTGATAGGGTCTTGCCCATAACTCATCCTTGCCTTGAACTCAAACCATCCTCTTTCAGCCTCCTGGGTGATAATATTACAATTGTGAGTCACCTCAATATATTCTGTAGCTCTCATTTTAAAAACAAGGAAACTGACACACACAGGAAATATCTTACCCTTCAACCTGGGAGGTGAAAATGACAGGTGAAGATGCCTCCTAGGGAGAGACATCAGTGCCTGTTCTTCAACCATGACACCTGAGCTGTCAGTCCAATGGCAGCTTACATTTTAGAGCAATTTATAATTGAAAAAAGTCAGTGTACTCGTATTCTTGATGTGGGGGTTCCTTCCATGCCACAGGGCAGGTATCACCTCTATTTTGATGACACAAGCTAGAATTTAGGGAGAGTAAGATCCTGCCCAAGGCCATGCCCCGGCAAACAGCCAACATGTCTAGCTTCAAGTTTAAACTTGTACTTTCTAGTACATCCCTTGAGAAAGGCTTGCGTGTTCTCTGTGTTGTGAACAATGCCATGGAGGGAGAATATGGTCTAGCACACGTGGAAAGGGGAGACAAGATGTTTAATTAGAAGGAAATGCATATTATGCATGTATAAGGATGGTGACAGAAATAATGCTTTCATTAGGAGACACAAAATTCTCTCTTCAGGACATGACATGGCCATCGCAACCATGATCTTACAGCAGCTGTGGAAGCCTGTCTTGTGCCTGTACAAGAAAGGGTCTATCAACAGCCAATCATGAATAGAAGAGAGGCTCATGGGGCGCTGGCCATGCCTGTTGAACTTTTGGCAACTGATGGATTCTGGGGAGAGGGACAACCATGGCCTTTGTTGTGTACCGATGGTGAACCTACCATGTTCCAATGGCTATGCCCAAACCTGTGGCCACACAGTCAGTTTAAAATAAGAGGACCACAAAACAACACAACAAAACCCAAAGGGGTGTGGAAAAAGGACATGTGGGGAGGAGAAAGGGCTGACAGGTATAGGGGGAGATCAGAGAGAATAGGGGGTGACAGTAGAGAGAATCCGGACATACACGTAAGCTTGTCAAAGAACAAGTTTAATCAACCTAAAAGTGGAAAGTGATGAAAGAAATCAAGATAAACGACTTTGAAGTGGTTAGAATAAATGAGTTCCAAATATTCTTTAGAATATTCTTCAGGTTGGTGAAATTAAATAATGCCCTAAAAAACAAATTGTGGAATCAAATTCAGAATCTAATTATGGAATAGCAGAAATAAAATATTTTGAAGATGATGAAAAATTTATCTTTTAAAAGTGTTTTTAAAGTTATGTGTATGTATGTGTATCTGTGTGAGTGTATGGTGTTTGTGTATGCGCACGCACATTTGTGCACACATATGCCTGTTGGGTTCCTAGAGCTGAAGTTACCAGTGATGGTCAGCAGGTGGGAACTGAACTTGGTTCCTCTGGAAGAGCAGCAAGTATTCTTAACTGCTAAGCCAATTCTACAGTCCCATTTTCTTTCTTAAAAGAATAATTTAGAGTGAGTTTTCTCCCCTTCTCTCCCTTCTAACTTTCCTCTGGAAGTAAGGACAAGCTCCTGTAAGTGCAGTGATTGTTTTAAAGATTCATACAGCAGAAACTTGCATCCTCCCGTCCAGAGCCTGTAATGTCAGCTCCAGCCCCATTGTTACTCCAGAATACTGTAGTGAGCAGAGTCTCAAGAAGAGTGATTTGGGTTACTACAACTCAAGGTCAACCAAATTTCTCATGAAAATGAAGCAAAATGAATACCCAGGTAACATGAGGGTGTCAGAGGAGGAAATTGTCTCCTCAATCTTAACACTTTACAACATGTTGCTTTGCCAGGGCTATGTATCATCATAAGACATTACACAAAATAGCAAAGACTAGGGTGTAAGATACTAAAAATGCTATATAGAAACATTTCTAGAAAATAAAATAACTTGGAGGATGAAATACCAGGATTTCTGTGAGTTCCAGAACATGGCAGGCTATGGAGTGAGATTGTATCTAAAACCAAAACACACCCACCCACCCAACCAACCAACCAACCAACCAACCAACCAACCAACCAACCAAACAACCAACCAAACAACCAACCAAACAACCAACCAAGTCTTTTTTTCACATGATAAATTGTATTTCTTTAGCATGGAAATAACAGGTTTCTGTATGGCATTTCCATGCCTGTACTTTCCTGAAGACTGCTCACATGTCCCCCCTCCCCCCTCCATGTCCCACCTCACCCTTCTTCCTGTTCCCCTCCTTCTTCCCAAGGCTCTCCCTTCTGCATGCATCACACGCACACGCCCTGAGAGAGGAAACATGATATTTTGTCTCCTCTGTACCCCTGTGCTCTCTTGATAGGTATCTCTCTTTCCTTCAACCTTTTCCTCTGCACTCGTGGTTCCTTCTCTGAATCTACTAATCTTTTAAATCAGTTTTACATCTATCTACATTAACTTTTCTATTCTTCTGTTCTGTAGCATAAATGATAATAAATATATACTTCTACAAAGTTAAAATAGAGACAAAAATTACATATATGTGTGTATATATGTACAATGTAATATGAGAGGTTATTTTGCATTCGAGAAATAGATCAAGGTTAGTGTGGTAATTTTAGAATTTAACATTTAAGTTAAAATACAAAAGGTGACTCAGAATTTTTAGTTCATTTCCATTTCATATGCTCATTAATGTGCAAGAGACTGGAATATTTTAATCCCTTTGATTTTAAATGCCAAATTCCTAGGGAATAAAAGAAATAAAGTATCTTTAAGTGAAAGATAGGAAAAAACCAGGCATGTGGGCCTATTAGAGGCTGAAGCAGGAGGATTATCAATTTGAGGTCATTATGGCCTGCATAAGGAGATAGTGGAAAGAGACAGAGAATGAGACAGATACAGAGACAGGGAGGAAGGGGAAAGGAGGAGATGGAGAGGATGCGAGGGGGGGAGAGGAAGGGAGAGAGAGGGGAGAGGAGAAGAGGAAAGGGGAAAGAAAGAAGGAGAGAGAGTGGAGAGAGAAGTGGAGAGAGGGAAAGAGAGGGGGTAGGAGAGAGGGAGTGAGACAGGGAGAGGAAGGGAGAAAGAGACAGAGAGAGAGGGAGAAGAGAGAGGGGAGGGAAAAAGAGGCAGAGAAAGCAAAGGGAGAGAAAAGGAAAGAAAGGGGAAGAGAGGGGAAGAGGGAGAATGTGAGAGGGAGAGAGGAAGAGAATGTGGGAGAGGGAAAGAGAAGGGGGGAGAGGAGGGAAGGATAGAGTGAAGGGTAGAGAGGAAAAGAGAGGGGGTAGAAGGAGACGGGGAGGGAGACAGGGAGAGAGGGAGGGAGATAGGGAGCAGGGAGCGGGAGATGGTAAGGAGACAGGGGGAGAGAGGGAGGAGAGGGGGTAGGGAAAAAGAAGGGGGATAAGGAAAGAGAAAGAGAGGAAGAGAGGGGAGAGGGAGCCAGGGAGGGAGGGAGGAAGAGAGAGTGAAGGAAGGAGGGGGAGAGAGTATTCTAACACCGACCAGCAAAAATATAGTAACTCAGCATGATGTGACTGATTCATATTCCCTAAGTACTGTTGACTCAGTAATGACATGCACCTTTTCCTATTCCAGACCACATGTTAAAGATTAAGCATTGGTCTAGAGAGATGATTCAGGTAATAAAGTGTTTGGTGTGCAAGCATGAGGACCCGGGTTCAGATACCCAGGACCCATGAACACCAGATCCTGTGATGCACATCTGTAGTCCCAATAGTTTATAGAGATGGGAAACAAGAGAAAGGAGAATCCTGGGAAGCTCGGGGGTCTGCTCACCTAAGAGACAATAGTGAGCAATAAGAGATCCTGTCTCAAACAAGATAGAGGTGAGGTTCCACATCCCATAGCTTAGGCTGTCCTCTGACCTCCACATATGTTACATAGCATGTATGCATCTGCAGTCACACAGACAGACAGACAGACAGACAGACACACACACACACACACACACACACACACACACACAGAAACAGACACATACAGAGAGAGAGAGAGAGAGAGAGACAGACAGACAGACAGACAGACACATGCACACCAAGAGAAAGAGTCAGAACGCAGATGACTCATCCATACAAGACTGTTATATGGAACCAGAGACACAATCCTAATGCTAATCATGCATGCTATGGTTGGACTTTCTGTAATCTGTGGCAAATGGTTTATGTTATGTTATGTTATGTTATGTTATGTTATGTTATGTTATGTTATTTATTTTATTTTGCAATACAATTTAGTTCTACATATCAGCCACGGATTCCCTTGTTCTCCTCCCTCCCACCCCCTCACCTTCCCCCCAGCCCACCCCCCATTCCCACCTCCTCCAGGGCAAAGCCTCCCCCGAGGACTGAGATCAACCTGGTAGACTCAGTCCAGGCAGGTCCAGTCCCCTCCTCCCAGACCGAGCCAAGCGACCCTGCATAGGCCCCAGGTTTCAAACCAATGACGGAGAAATGGAAGAGATATACATGAACAGCCTGGACATGAGTGGGGGTAATGAAGGGCGAGGGTCGAGGGAAGGAGAGCTTGGGGGAGCAGAAGATCCCAGCTGGATCAACAACAGAGAGGGAGAACAAGGAATAGGAGACCATGGTAAATGAAGACCACATGAGAATAGGAAGAAGCAAAGTGCTAGAGAGGCCCACAGAATTCCACAAAGATACCCCCACAACAGACTGCTGGCAATGGTCGAGAGACAGTCCGAACTGACCTACTCTGGTGATGGGATGGCCAAACACCCTAATTGTCGTGCTAGAAACCTCATCCAAGGACTGAGGGATCTGGATGCAGAGATCCATGGCTAGGCCCCGGGTGGAGCTCTGGGAGTCCAATTATCGAGAAAGAAGAGGGTTTATATGAGCGAGAATTATGTTAGTTCTTTATAACCCTGGAGAGCCCGCTACAGCGTCCTAGTGGGAAGTGAGGTACATTCATGGTGTGATATCATTTCCTAAGATAATTGAGAGTTGTATTCATTGCAACCACAGTGATTCATCCCATGAATGAGGAGAGGAGACAACAGGCTGCTTTGACTTCCCGAGTTCAAGTCCTGCCACTGTCACTTACACCACAATCTCTTTCAACCTTAACTTGTTCATCTCAAAAAATGAGTGAATTCTGGGGAGATGGCTCAGTGAGTTGAGAGTATTGAGCAACTGTGAGAACCTGAGTGTGGCTCCCCAGAGCCCACACAAAGCTGAAAGTGGCAGCATGTGTCTATAATCCCAGCAGTCCCATGGGGAGATGAGTCAGGGACAGGGAATGCCTGGAAGGGAAGCATGAAGGTTATCTAGCCTGGCATGTGCGGTGGTGAGATTCTCCCAGACAAGGTGGAAGATGGCAGACACTCAAGCTTGCCAGGCATTTGACCTCAATACCTGTGCCCTGACATACCTTCATATGCATACTTACACACACACACACACACACACACACACACACACACACACACACTGGGGGGGGAGGGAGAAATGGAGGAACAGAGGGAGTGATATATTTAAAAAGTGAATGCTATGCACACAGTGCCTACCTCAAGGAAGGTCTCTTATGAAGCAAAAAGACATAGAATATGGGGGCTGGAAAGGAGGGATGGCTCATCATTTTAAAGTATCTGCTGCTCTTTCCAAGGACTTGAGTTTGGGTCCCAGCACCCATGTCTGGTGACTCACAACCTTCTGTAACTCCAGCTCCAGGGGATCCAATGTCTTCTCCTAGCCTCCATGGGCACCTGTGTGCTAGTGGCATTTACTCACATAAATGCATGCCCACACATATGCATAGAACAAAATGAAAATAAATCTTTAACAACAAAGCATGGAACCCCAGACATTTCCAGGGTCTGTAAATCCTAGTCCTGGCAAGTCTCCCAGTTTTCCAGATTACAGCCAGACTCTGTCATTAGGAGCTTTCTCCACTCACTCACCACTTGTGTAGAAATCACTGGTCTTTGATTCAGCCCCTAGATTGGTGTCTATTACTCATCTCGGTCTTTCATTTGGGGCATTCACTGGTTCAAGAACGCTGTTGATTGAGCAGCTGTAGGCTCTGTGTGCACAGATGAACAAAGCATTTTAAACAGTGGTGAGGCTGAAAGCAGGGCTAGGGTGAAGTCTGTGTCCTCGAGTGATCTTCCAGAAAGCTTTATCCCTGTGGTGCCTTCTTCAGCTGGATGGCACTGCAGGCAGGCCTCAGACTGCTAAATCTTTAGCTGTCAATCACCCTTTCATTATTCTGTTGATAAACTTTAGAAAGCTTTCAATCTCTTCTCCTTTATTGGTAGCAGAACCCAATACCTGGCACATGCTAGGCAAATACTCTAATACTGAGCCGTATTCCTAGCTCTACCCCTTTAAAATATCTGTTTTATTGATTGATTGATTGATTGATTGATTGATTGTGTGTGTGTGTGTGTGTGTGTGTGTGTATGTGTGTGTGTGTGCATGCACATGCACTTTATGTATGTGAGTGCAGATGTCTGTGGTGGCCAGAGCTGCCACAGCTCCTGGAGCTGAAATCACAGTGGTTGTGAGCACCCTAATGTGGTTGCTGGAAACTGAACTTGGGTTCTTTGCAGGAGCAGTAGATACTCTCAACTGCTGAGACATACCTCAGCCATACTCAAATCCTTATTTTTATGTGTTATTTTGAGAAGATCTCATCAAATTACTTAGGCTGGTCTTGAACTTCATCTGTAGTTTGAGCAGTTCTTGAATTCACAATCCTGCCTCTGACTTTCAAGTGGATGGGATTACATGCCTGGTTCAACAGGTCTGGCTAGGTTTCAGATTTATGACAGTTGATTTTGTTGTTGTTTTCACCTTTTAAAAACTCCACAGATACAACATAATCTGAAAACTGCCTATCATATGCACAATGCCAAGCTCACTGCATACCAATGTACTGTAGACCATATCTATTTATTGCTATGTGAAAAGGGACTGGAAATCATCTTCCTGAAATACAGTTTTCAGTCATTCTTATACTGGTTAGAGGCTAACATATCCTTTATTTACATTAGCAAGTAAGTCCTATCAGGTACAGAGAGGAAGGGAACTCTGCGATGTTATCACCTAACCTAGTTACAAATATCCCTGGGTAGACAAGATGTCTCCCCACAGGCTCATGTATCTATATATGTCATCCCCAGCTGGTGGTGCTTTTGGAGGGCTATAGAATCTTTAGGTCAGTGCTCACTTGAGGAAGTGGGTTACTGGGAGTAGGCATTAGAACTTTATGTCCAGCCTCTCCTCTGGTTCAGTCTCTTCCTCCTGATCCATCATGAAGTGAGGAGACTCAACTGCACAGTCCTGCTACCTAACACCATGAACTCTACACTACCATGATGGACTGTACCCTCTCAAATTGTGAGCCAAAACAAAGCTCTCCTTTAAATTGCTTCTTGTCAAGTATCTGGTCACAGAGATAAGAAAAATAATTAACACAATAGCTAAAGTAACATGTATTTATTCTCCAAAGTTCTAGAGTCTAGGAAGCCCCAAATTAAGGTTCTGATTAATCTAGTTCCTGGGGAAAACTTCCATCATGGCTTATAGAAAAAATCTACCTTCTCACATTATTGTTACATGTGGAGAGAGGACAATGTCTCCTTTTTTAATAAATCCTCCAGTCCCATCAATCACATCAGTCATTACCCATATGACATCTTTAACCATTGTTAACTCCTGAGAGCTACATAGAAATGTCAGAGTTTCTCCAATTTAATCC
The DNA here is from genome assembly GCF_949786415.1 of Peromyscus eremicus. Classification (NCBI taxonomy): domain Eukaryota; kingdom Metazoa; phylum Chordata; class Mammalia; order Rodentia; family Cricetidae; genus Peromyscus; species Peromyscus eremicus. The sequence continues at coordinate 50,131,337 of NC_081420.1, read as the reverse complement.
ACAACACTGACAGAACCATTATAATCATAGCAAGAAAAAGAGGATAAAAGAGTCCATTTTTGAGATGTGTAGAAAATTTTATAGAGCTCGGTGGACAGCAATCATAATACCTTTCTACAAAGCTGAGTGAAGGATGCAGAAGCACAGTGCATGAAGAAAGGGAGAAAATAGACATGCTCAGCCATACACCCTGATTTCTTACTCAGTGGACTTTAGATGTGTGTTTCTGTATTACAGAAACAAAGTTCAGAGAAGTGGTTGAAAATATGAAGGCGCCAATCTTAGGTCCTAATGGACAGAAACCCAATCAAACATGACAAGACCTCCTCAGCCCAGCTCGTGGAACAATCACAGACACTTTAGTTTTCATCCTACAATTCCTGATCTCCACTTTTGAGAAACCCCGTCCTTGGTATGAAACCCATGAGCTTTGGGTTGCTGCTGTCTGCCTTGTCCTGGGTACAAAGAGCAAGCAATTTCTCTTGTATAGCCATTTGTGAGTTTAAAGACTAGTGAATTTCCTCTGGGGAAATAACTCTCCTTTAAAAAGAGTTTTCCTGCAGATCGCCTGGATCAGTCAATTTGGAGACTCATGAGGGTCTCATCAGCATGGAACATAGCTACAGGATCACTTTGTGGTCCCTGCATGCTCCTATTCAAAATATATAGTTTCCCAGCAGTGGGAGAGGGCAGCCCTTCCCTTCATCCCAGCCGCTGCTTCTTATGGAGCTCATTTGTCTGCATTGTAATGAGCCACAAATCTTCCATTATTTTTTATATGTCAGAATTCTCTAACTGGATTTAAGCTGCCAGATGTTAATCTTTGAACGTTAATTCTCTTCAACTCCATATAAACCTTGTCCCAGAAGAAAGTTGGGTCCGCACATGCACAATTCAGAAAAAAAAAAAAAAAACCAGCATCCTTCATCTTCATCTCCCAAGCTTCCCTCCCTGGTGGGCTGATTCCAGCCTCCAGATACTTTATTAGGAGACATTGTTTTGTCCCATATATCTGAAACTGAGACTAACTTTTAAGTTTTTTTTTTTTACATTTTAAAATTTACTTATTTGTACATGTGTATATATGTGTGTGTTCTTGTGTGTGTGTGGGTGTGTGTGGGTGTGGGTATGTTCTTGTGTGTGCACACATGTTCTACAGAACAACCGGAGGTAGTCAGCTCTGTGCTTCCAGCACACAGATTCCAGTAGCTGGACTCAGGTCATCAGGTTTGGTGACATGCTCAGCCATTTTACGGCTGAGCCATTTTGCTGGCTAGAGACTAACTTTCAAACTCAAGGTAGGTCCTGGAGAAGGTGTTAAGAAAGGCATCTACAGGGAACTGATGTAGATGCTGGTGACATTTGGAGCCACTAATTTATTAAGAGCCTCGGATTCCCTGGAGTCTCTTGCCTCCGGGTCCCTGTCAAAACACCGAGATATGGATTCTTTGAATTCTCCACTTCACAGTTGATTTTTCTAGACACTTGGTCATTAACAGAATCCTTAGATAGTGGGCCTCAGGGGGCTGTAAATCCTGAGGCGAGAGTGGACATCCCATTTCAAATTAGATATGGGCTCGGCATCTCATCCAGCGGGGCTGAACAGAAAGGTTAGCCTCCCATAAAACATTTAGAGATTATTTAAAATTATGATTGGCTATCTTCTCCTGAGGAAGAGTATTTAAAGCATAAAAATGGATGAATTATTATGTGATGAGATCCCTAGGTAGACACAAGGGACACAGCTTAATGTCACTCTAATCTATCTTCAGATAATTGCTTAGCAGTCGCTCTCAGGCTGACATTTTGTTTAAATCAAACTGAATGCACGGACTTTATTATCTATGCCTCTCGGTTAAATGGGGGAAGAGCTTGTGGCCTCTGACCTTTAAAATACAATCTTTTTCTTCGTAAGAATTAGGAGGATATTTTAGCAACATGTGTGAGGGAAAATTCTTAGAACAAACACAACCTGTCATATTTTTACAAACCAAACCTTAGAACTGAAACTTTGGAAGTTCTTCCCAGTACATACCAGTCATCCTCCTTACAAGCATGATGGATTTGGACAAATTTAAAAGGAAACCCGAGTGTCTCCGAGAAGGAAATTACAAACCTGCCCTTTAAGCTAGGCCTTTCTCAGCTCCACCTCTGTGGTGTGGGTGGACATGGTACCTCAGTGGGATCACCTTGAGTCTTTTCTGTCTTTGAAATAAATCCCTTCAGCAGCTCCATGCCTTGCCATGTTCATGGTCTCTGGCAGTTCTCATAAAGCCCACCTCACAAGTCTTCCTCAGGATGCTGGTTCTGCATGTGGCTTCTTTGGTTCTTTCTGGAGGACACCAACTAGCCAATGTTCTTCCTCCTACCCAGAACTGGAGTCCACAGACCACTTCTTCAGTTTCAGGATCTCCACAGCTCTGTACTGTGCCCCTCACCTTCTGGATTCCTAGCTCCTTAGAATACTAATATTCTTGAGCACTTTGTTATAGGCAGATGGATCAGAAATATATATAGTATGCCATCATGCCCAGCTTGATAAATCTATATTTTAATCTTTCTTGCCACTAACTGTCACTCAAATGTTTTGAAGTTTTAGAAATAATATGAGAAGCAACCTCCTAAATGACACTGTCTCCCCAAAGCTCACAGAGAATTTTTCTTTATAAATTTACACGTTATGGCTACTTTTTTCCCTAAAAATATAATCTTATTTTATTTTTTTCCTTAAGATGAGAATGTGCTTCTGTGTGAAATCTCAATTTGTGTTAATATATAGCCCCATTATAGTGACTATTTTGCTTAGCTACAATCAAGTTAAGAATTTCAAATACTATATTGCCTCTTAAACTTGCATTGGAGAAACAAATTAGAAAACGAATCTGTTAGATTTTGGGTGGTGTAGAGGAATGCAAATGGCTCTGAAAGAAACTGGGATGTCCTTCCAAGGACCCCATCTCCCTCTGAGAATTAGATGACATTTTGAGTGTGTCCTAGGGTCATGAGAATTCAGAAGTAAGGGTAGTTGAGGACACTAGGGTTCTTCCATCTCCTTTTTCATGCTCTTCTTGGGCAAGCTCACCTTTAACTGGTATATAACAGCATGGAATATTCTGGAATTTTCCCTGATTAGATCCTTCTCTTGGATGCTATATTTTTACATGAGACCCTCTACATTTTCTATGTCCCCTTATTGAAGTGTGATCTCTATGCAGTTCCCAACCTTCTACTTCATTTGATGTCATAACCTTGGTGTCCAAAAGGATGTTTGACACAAGCTACATGAAATCAGTAAGCATCACAAAGTCAGGTCATACAGGGAGAAAGAATAACACTCTTGGAAGATGTAAATGCATACTGGTGAAAAACAGGCAATCCCTCCTACAAATAGGCTTGCTAAACTTGGGGTACAATTTCTTAGATTATCAAAAAATTGAGTTCAAATTGGGGAGATGGTAAAGTGGTTGTGCAAGCACAAGGACCTGAGTTTGGATTTCCAGTGCTCATACAAGAAGCTGGGCATGGTGACATGTGCTTGTAACTCTAGCCCTTGGGACATTGAAGACAAGAACAACCTTGGGGCTTACTGGCCAGCCAGCCTAGCAGAAGTAGCAAGCTCCAGGTTCAGTGAAAGTCCCTGTCTCAAGGAATAAGGTGAAGGATGATCGAGGATAATACTAGATATCAACCTCTGGCCTCTATATTCTTGTATACACACACACACACACACACACACACACACACACACACACACACACACGCACACACGCACACACACACCCACCATACACACAAACAAGAAATCAAAAATTGAATTCACAAGCTGTGCTATTTTATAGTTCTATTCCTTCTTCTTAAATAAACACTCTAATTAGAGAAATTTACATTTTTATTCATTGTTTCATATTTTCACCCCATTATGCCAACATTTGCATAGCCTGAACTCCAATATAAATCTCTCTGTGCACAAAGGGCATGCTCGATGTTAAAGCAATAAAGCGTTCATTAGTACTACATTGCTCAGCATTCCTCTGGCATCTTAAACTGTGATATTTCAATATAGAATTCATCTCAGGAAACAAACAAACAAACACAACAATCAAGAAAAATCTCATTCCATACTGTCATTCTAATTGATGCCATTCTAAGAATTTTCATTCAAAGAGTTCCATCTATAGGGAGATAATCATTTTTAACTATTATCTCAACTTTTAGTTCTTTAATTTTTGGATAGGAATCTTTAATTGTGACTTACTCAGTGGCAAATTTGACATACTATCATATAACCAGAGTATTATGTTCTTTCATTTGAACATCCTAGGCAACTGTCTGTGGCTGGTAAGTCAGAACCTAGAAGAGAAGAACCTACTACTGCCATGTTCCTAAACCAGCAACATTCCCAACTGCATTTTCAACACCTATCCTCACATCTTCAGGTAGGAGGAGCTCTCACCCCTCACCAAAGAAGCTTCTTTCTGCATTAGGCAGCGATCATCACAGAAATCCATGACTGATCATGATGCAGAGAACAACTGACCATGAGGTACCTAGCAGCGACTGATGCAGCTACAACTTAAGCTACACTTAAGGCCCAGGGAACATGGAGGAACAGGGAAGAAGGAATTGAAGAGCCATCTGCTTCAAGATAGTGTCTTCTACATATGACCTCTGAAACATAGCAACTTGGTGCCTAACCAGACCTGAGCAATGACAGCACCAGTTGACATGCCAAGGTGAATGGGGAAATCTCACAAGGCCTATCCATGGGTGAAAAGTTAATACAAAATTAATGGCTGCCAAGAGAGAGGGAGAATCAGTCTTTTCCAGGGATGAGTCCCCTGGGTAGGTTATCCAAGCCCAAGTAGCCAGCCCTAAACATATATACATATAAGAAATGATAAGTGGACTCAGAAGGTTGTATTTACATATATGTGTATAGATAATAATAATAATAATAATAATAATAATAATAATAATAATAGTAATAAAAACTTTCCTTCTACTGGGTTACCTTATCCAGCCTTGAAAGTATGGATAAGGTATGAAAGTATGTCCCAGTTGTATTATAACTTGTTATACAGTGTTTGGTTGATATCCTTGGGAGGCCTGCTCTTTTCTGAAGGGAAATGGAGGAGGAGTGGTTCTGGGGGAGACAGGAGGTAAGGAGGGGTACTGGGAGGGATGGAGGGAGGGGAAACTGGAGTCAAGACATAATATATGAGAGAAGAATAAACATACAACAAAGAAAAAAAGAAAGAAAGAAAGAAATGAGGCCATGAAGTTGAGAGGCAGGGTGGAAGTCACTGGAGGAGCTGGATGAAGGAGTGTGTGTGTGTATTCACTCATAGGAGGATACTAGATGTAAAACAAAGATGACTAGACTGCTACTCACAACTCCAGGGAGGCTACCTAGAAAACAGGACCCTAAGAAAGACACAGGGATCGCCCAATGATAGAGAAATGGATGAGATCTACATGAACAACCTGGACATGAGTGGGGGTAATGAAGGGCAAGGTTCGAGGGAAAGAGAGCTTAGGGGAGCGGGAGATCCCAGCTGGATCAAGAACAGAGAGGGAGAACAAGGAATAAGAGACCATGGTAAATGAAGACCACATGAGAACAGGAAGAAGCAAAGTGCTAGAGAGGTCCCCAGAAATCCACAAAGATACCTCCACAATAGACTACTGGCAATGGTCGAGAGATGGTCTAGAGAAAGCCCGAACTGACCTACTCTGGTGATAGGATGGCCAAATACCCTAATTGTCATGCTAGAAATCTCATCCAATGACTGAGGGAAGCAGACGCAAAGATCCATGGCCAGGCCCCAGGTGGAGCTCCAGGAGTCCAATTGGCAAGAAAGAGGAGGGATTGTATGAGTGAGAATTGTTGAGACTAAGCTTGGAAAAAGCACAGGGACAAATAGCCAAACTAATGGAAACACATGAACTATGAACCAATAGCTGAGGAGCTCCCAACTGGATCAGGCCCTCTGGATAAGTGAGACAGTTGATTAGCTTGATCTGTTTGGGAGGCACCCAGGCAGTGGGACCTGGACCTGTCCTTAGTGCATGAGCTGGCTGTTTGGAACCTGGGGCTTATGCAGGGATACTTTGCTCAGCCTGGGAGGAGGGGACTGGACCTGCCTGGACTGAATCTACCAGGTTGAGCTGAATCCCCAGGGGAGTCTTTGCTCTGGAGGAGATGGGAATGCGGGGTAGGCTAGGGGGAAGGTGGGGGGAGGAGGGGGGAGGACAGGGAAATCCGTGGCTGATATGTAAAATTAAATTAAATTATAAAATAAAAAAAGAATTACAGCAATTGTCAAAAAAAAAGAAAATGATGCAAAATCTGTGTTCATGTATGAAATTCCCAAAGAAATGGGAAAAGGAGAATAATATAAGTTTAACAACCCTAAATCCACAAAATAAATGAAAGGTTATTGAATATTTGTATAATTAAAGGCTTTATGCTCTTTTTACTATCTAACCAATTTTTAAAAGCACTATCATATGCTATATGTAAAGCAAACAACATCGTCAAGCAAATGAATGTGCAAACCTCTGGAATTTTAACAGTTTTTATCATAGAGCAATTTTTTTGTTTTGTTCACTTAGTCAATTTGACACAAGCTAGAATTATCTGAGAAGAAGAAATCTCAGTTGTGGAATTGCCATAATCAGATTGCCCTGTAGGCAAGTCTGTGAGGGCATTTTTTGATTAATGATTGATGTGGAAGTGCCCAGGTCACTGTGGACAGTGCCACCACCTGGCAGGTGGTCCTGTATTGTATAAGAAAGCAGGCTGAACAAGCCCTGTGGAGCAAGCTGGTAAACAGCACTCCTCCATGGCCTCAGCCTCAGTTCCTGCCTCTAGATTCTTGCTGGAGCTCTTGCCCTGTTTTCCTTCAGTGATCAACTGGGTAAGTCAAGTCAAGTCTGCCTTCAGTGTTTTCTCACAGCAGCAGAAAAGCGAACCAAGACTAGACTCCTAAGAAAACAGTTAAATGGTTTGTAAACATTAAGAAAATAAAGTCCAATAGTTTGTGAACATTGGAAAAAACAGAGGAAAAAAATAGAAGAAAACACCTTAAGTTTTAACTGTAAAATTTTAGATTGAATATTGAAAAGGGGATGTCGTCAGACTTTAGGACAAAAACCAACTGTAAAGCTTACATTTGCTAAAGAAACAGTGGTTTGCAGATGTTGAAAACTGGACTCTCTATCTCCTGAGTTCACCCATTCCTTCAACAGTCACTAAACATGCATTTTGTGTTTGGATTGGGTGCAATCAAGTTCTAAGGATGTGTAAATAAGTGACATCGGAACCGTGTCCCCAAGGTGACACAGCAAGGTGTCTCATCTAAGGCTCTGCCTTCAGCATCCCAGTACCATTCAAAGTCTCTCCACAAACTGACTTCAAGGAGGAACTCCTAAAATCACCAAACTCTCAGCATTGTGTTTTAACTACATTGCCATTCATGGCTTCTGAAGTAGGTATTGTCTTTGAGAATACAGAGAAGGCAAAGGTCCAGCAGACTCAGCAGGAGCACCTTGGCTGGCATCAGCAGGGGCTCAAGGGTGTGTGGGTGTTGGGGAGGCACAACCTCACTCTGACAGGTCAAAGCTCCGTGATCCAGAGTTAGGCATTGTCTGTGGACAACATTTCCCTTTACCTTTTTCTGACATAAAATTAATCTGTTAATAATTTACCGAGTTCCACATATGGCTACTTTGAGTCTTACCATGCTGAGCTGTGAACCTAGGGTTTTAGCTTGTATCTTCCCAACACTCTGTAAGGTTGACTCTGCTAGCTTCACTAGCAAGCCCTACTACCATCAAGGTTAGGATGAGTCAAGGCACATAGCTACCCAACTTTATCTACCCATAGCTTTATCTTTTTATTTACTTCTGTATTTTAAGACAGTCTCTAATGGAGTTCAAGCTGGCCTGGAATTTACTATGAGGCCAAGATGACATGGAGCTTCTGATCCCCCTGCCTCTATTACTCCAGTACTATTACTCCAGATTACAGGTATGCATCACTATGCCCTCTTTATGGCATGCTGGGGATAGGACTCAGGGTCTCAGGCATGCTAGGCAAACAGTCCATCAACTGAGCTGCACCCTCAGCCCTCAGTAGTACATTTTAATGTAACTGCAAACTAGGACTATTGGATACAAAGCTCATGCCATTTACGTACACTGTAACTATATTCAAGTACTTTTAAAACATAAATGTGGGGGTTCACAATAGTATTAACCTGAAGGGAATTTTTTTTGGTTTTTCGAGACAGGGTTTCTCCATGTAGTTTTTGTGCCTATCCTGGATCTCGCTCTTTAGACCAAGTTGGCCTTGAACTCATAGAGATTTGCCTGGCTCTGCCTTCTGAGTGTTGGGATTAAAGGCATGAGCCACCGCCACTTGGCTCCTTAAGGGAATATCAATGTGAGTATAAATCCATTGAGTAATATGTTTAGGGGCCTTGAATAATTTTAGCATCATATGCAGTATACAGAATATTAAGTATTTTATTCATGACAGTATGGATAAAGTTAAAAAGAAGACATTATAAGCTTTTGCTAAGATCCAGTTTGATAAAGTATTTAAGGGAAAGGAAAACTTCTATGTTGATGGGAAAGAGCTAGATCTAGATACATCATTAACTAAAGGACCAACATGGGAAGATAGTTGCTCAGTGTGCACTGCTTCTATGCTACAGTGTCTATAACGGTGGATTGCTTTTAGCTTCAGGGTTGTCCACATGACTAGCAGTTTTGTTAAGAGTCTTCACAAAAAGTCTTTGATTAGTACATCTCAATATTTCAGAAACAATAACAAGGAGTCTATGGTTTGTGTGTGTGTGTGTGTGTGTATGTGTGTGCACACACACATGTGCATACATGCATGAATGTATCTGGGTGCACATGTGCTGATGACAGGTGTCTTTCTCAATCTCTCTTTATTTTCACTTCTTAAGGGAGGGTCTCTTGCTGAACCCAGAGCTCACCACTTCTGGCTAGTATAGCCAGCTTGTCCCATGATCGCCTGTGCCTGCTGGAATTGTTGGCGGCCACCTTGCCTAAAAGGCTTTTACCTGGGTTCAGGGATCTGAGCTCTGGTCTTCATGCTTCTACAGCAAGCACTTGATCCACTGAGCCTTTTCTCCATACCATAAAGGGGCATGAATGGTTACAATAGGTGAAGGAGAAGAAAGTAGTAGGAAGCCAGGCTGTAATAAAATCCAGAAGAGCTGCTTAACAAATTATTAGCTCTGTTGGCCCCTCGACTTGGTCCAAATCATTTAAAAATGATGTCTATCTTTTTAGGCTCAGCAGAGTGTACCAGATATGTTTCTAATGTGATAAATTACCATTTTTATTGCTCATTACTTCATATATCTAATTCAACAGTGAAGTCAGTTCCTAGCTGTGGGATAATTTCATTTGCTTGTGTTTAAAGTAAGAAAGTGCATCTAAATTATTCATTTTCTCATTCACAAATATTTACTGGAGTCTAATATGGTCTAAGCAGGAAGATGCTAGAAGTACACATCATTTTGTTAAAAAATTATTCTCAAAGGTTAAGATAGGAGCAAAATGGTAGGGATAAGAAGTTTCATGTAACAGTAAATATATACCAGTAAACATGGCATTGTTGAGTCATTTCATATATTAATATCAATAATGCAAGCCTTCACGGTCAAGTTGGTATTAACAAGTGTTTATGTTGTATCTGTGTTATAATACATAGAAGACAAATTTGCATTTTGCATTAGATTATTATAATGAATCCAAACCAATTGTCTTTCAGTTTCAAGGAATCTCTCTGATTAAAGGGCATTAAGGGCAAATGAAATATGTGGCAGAAAATTCAAGGTGAAGTATGTTCAGTCTCAGGTTCATTTTAGACACCATTAATTTCCCTCCCACTAACTGTTCCATGTGGTGGCTGTTGAATAGTTTTATAGAGATTTTAATCTTCCTTTATCTGGAGCCCAGACACTCAGGAACAGAAATAATTTAGAAAAAAACAGCTTTACGTGATTTGAAAAGCTCTGCCTGTCCTAATGTAGAACTCTGAAATATAAGAGCCATCTCTGTCTGAATCCTTTCAGAGAAAATTCTAAAATGGTATGAAAAGAATCTGTGACCTCATTACAGCTCCATCCACCGTGGAGAGGAAGTAAATATGAGGCCAGGCCATCTTGATCCCCAAAGGAAAAACAAGGGAATTTTATGAGTAAATGCTACTCTGTATCTCTGAGGATATTTAGTGTGTGTGTGTGCATGAGTGCACACGTGCACGTGAGCGTGTGTGCGTGCGTGCGTGCGTGTGCGTGCGTGTGTGTGCATGTGTGTGTGTGTGTGTGTGTGTGTGTGTGTGTGTGTGTGTGTGTGTGTATGTATTCCAGCTGCCATTTCAGCCTCAGAATAAATATATGAGAGAAAGCTTCAGTGGTCAACCTTTTCTTAAGCTCAGAATAGCTCTTCATAGGCCTATTATTTGGGTAAAATAGATCCCAAAACACATTCCAGTTTCCCTGGTCAACATAATGAAGAGTAGTTGGTAGCTGTGCTTTAGGGGTTAATACAAAACATTTGTTACTGAGTTTATAACAATTTATCTTAATTATCTTAATATCATATGAATAATTATTTTTTAAAATACATTGCCTTGAATACTTTTCTCCCTAGTGTAAAAAATAAAACCTGACTTAGAGGTTAAGAGCATGTACTATTCTTGCAGAGCACCCAAGTTTGAGTCCCAATACTGACACTGGGCAACTCATGAATGCTTGTAATTCTAGCTCCAGGGGGATCTGATGTCCTCTTCTGTCTTCCAAAGGCACCTGTACTCATATACACACAACTGACACACTTAATTAGAAAAGTAAAGTCAGTCTTATAAGGAAAAGCTGAATGTGTCATTTACTCAGAACACTGCCTTGGAACCATTATTTCCACTGAGCTTTAATGTGCTTTGAATTTATTGGTTTCACTTGAAATCATGACTATAATAATGTCACCATATGTCCAAGGGTGATTTTTTTTTCTAAAGAGATCCTTCCTATGACATCAGTATGGTCTTCTCTTCCAACGAGAAATGGAATATCTACTGCACATGGGTGGTTTAAACTTAAAGGAGAGCTCTCACTTGCTAAAACAATGCTTCATGAACTCAATAGGAAGAATGTGTCTCTGCTGAAGTTCAAATAAATATCTATGTTTATACTATGCATTGCTGAGAAGTGAGGTCATCTATATGTCTGAGTCACAAAAGAAACTTCTCTCTATATGCTTTCCAGCTGCACACACTCCTCTAATACTGTGCTTGGAAATCCATCCACTTTGACTCATTATTTCCAGATGAATCAAGCAAATACAGAAAGGAGAGGTTTGGGGACACACAATTAACCATACCATAATGTTATTGCTCCTATCTAATCTGTCTAATTTCTCCTTGTTCCTGACAGTAAAGTGAGATTGGGAGACAGATTGAATAGCAATTTGTGTGACAGGTCAGGAAGATTTTAGCCTACGAGTTCCACTCAGGGAAGCAGACCAAACCGATGTCCTGTCAGAGTGGACAGTAGGCCAGCAGGGAATGGAGAAACAGAGTTTTGCTGCCTTCACTTGCATTTTTATGTCCTTATCTCCTAAAACTCAATGCCTCAATGACAGTCCTCCAAGTAAACCTGAATTCAGATCCTTTATTCAGCCAATATTTACATGCACACCACCCATTGTTATTTCTATTATTATTATTATTGAAGAAGCTTAAACAAGAATTGTCAAATATTTCCTTATCAAAAGTCATGATTGGGGCTGGAGAGAGGGCTCAGCTGGTAAAGTGCTTGTCTTGGCAGCATGAAAATCTGAGTTTATATATTTTCTATTGAATTAATTATCTCATCTATTGTCTCTATCATCTATCTATGAATACCTATCTATCTATCTATCTATCTATCTATCTATCTATCTATCTATCTATCTCCCTCCCTCCCTTCCTCCCACTTGTCTGTCTGTATCTACCTTATATTCACACAATGCTCAATCAGAGTCTCAATTATATTGACTAAGGGACTACAAGTTACACACACACATGCACACACGTGCGCGCACACACACACACACAATACATACATACATACATATAGAGGGATACCTTTTTTAGTGTTTTGTGTCATAATTATATCATTGTTCATATAGGATAAAATTATTGCAAAGTCATTGATACCAAGGAACTAGTCATCAATTTCTCTGTGTGGTCGCCAAGTCTGCAGTACTTATATACTCAGCTTTCCATAAGTATGACTACTTGGGTTTGGTGGTCAGGAGGCAAGAAGTTGATGTCATTCGCTTTCAAACTAAGCAGAGTACTAGTGCTATCTCATGTCTGAATTATCACATGAGCATAGAATTGTCCCTTTTTAAAAACTGATGTATTCTTTTTATTTTACCATGTAACAGTAAATGAGAGTTCCTCAGGCATCACAATATCAAAATAGAAATACTTTTAAATCAACAAGACAGGGCCATCACGAACACAGGAATTTAATACTTTAAAACATATTTGGAGCTAGGCCTAGTGATACATACTTGCAGTCCTAGCTACTTAGGAAGCTAAGGCAGGAGGATCACAAACTTAAACCCCAATTAGGTTATAGAGCTAGTTCAAAGCCAGTCTAAGCAACTTAGCAAGATCTTGTCTCAAAACCCAAAAGCCCATAGTTGGGGAAGCTTGGGATGTAGCTCAGTGATAGAGTGTTTGGCCTTGCTTAGGATGAATGAGCTCCTGATTCAGTCCCAAACTTGAAGAACAGTAACAATAACAATCAGATACCATTCTTGTTAATTAACAGGAATGAATTACATCCATGGATTCAAAGCCTAGATTCTTACATGGATAGTAAGCACATGCTGTAGGTTTTGATTTCCTATTTCAGGTAGGACCCACCAACCAGTCTAACATGTTAAGGACCTTGGTGTCTAAACTTTCCTTGTAGAAAGAAATTAGGTGTATGTAACTATGAAAGCAGAACATTAAACAAATATAGAAAGAATAAATAAACCTAGAACAGGATAAAAGAACAGCTAGGATCATGGGATTCCCACATTGGGAGATGGAATTCTGATTGAATGGTAGGTTTCATGTATAGAAATTTATACTAGCATGTGCATGTGGCACAATGAAGCATGGGTGTGGTCACCGGAGCCATTGTCCTATCTCATGTCAGCAAGGACCTTGCTTCTGTGTGCTGAAGAGCAGGCTCTGGGCATGCGCCATCTGTCTCTGCCATAACCCTTCCTGATTTCATATCCATGAACATGCTATGTGGTATAGGTCCACATCTGACACTGAGTACCAGTAACAGCTATATGGCAGATGTGTCTGTTGACTGTATTGTCTAAAGATCATAGGAAAATGGTCTTTGTGAATCCAGCTGTAATTCCCCATCCCCACAGCAAGCTGCATTGTCTCATATGAGCCTTTGATTGTCCTTGAAGCTTCCACCTCTTTAAAGCTTTATAAAGTGTCTATTTTATTATAATAAATATAATAAATAATATATAATAAACTTATCATGACAAATAAATAAATACTAAGTATTATAATAATGTATATTATTTTATTCAGGTGTATGTTTATTCTTTATTATGTATTAATTATTTATTCTTAATTATGTTCATATGTGCATGTGGTTAAGATCATATGTGAGTGCAGATGCCCCTGGAGTCCAGAAGAAGGTATCAGATCCCTTAGATTTGGGGTGACGGGGTGCTATGGACCACCCTGATGTAGGTGCTGGGAACTGAACTTGGGTCCTCTGGAAGAGAAGCGGACACTCTTAATGGCTAAGCTATCTCTCCATCTTTGAGTGATCACCTCTTTAGCCTTAGTACTTTAGTGGCTTTCATGAAGTCATGTGGGTACAAGAGGCTGTGACAAAGTTAAGAGTTCCAAGTGTGACTCCTGTAGCTGATGTGTTGTGGATGTGACTCCGAACAAATCATGAATTTACTTAGAACAGAAAGAGATCTTTGTGTGATTGTTCATGGTGACTTGATTACATGGTTCTCTGGTGTGAATGTCATAGATGACAATGTCATGTCCCAATGTCAAAAGGTTGGACACACCTGTCAGAGTGCAAAAGGGGCCAGTACATGTAGGTAACAAGTGACAATGGATAAAGTGGGCATGGTGATTCATTGATTAGAAAACAAAGAAGAAGCTCTCTCCTATATAAGAACAATGAAGTCTCTAAGAAGCCCTGATGAGTCTCCTCAGGATAAGAAATGAAACTGCGGAGGCTGCAAGGGAGCAGAGGATCCTTTTACTTCTTTTCCCTACCCCCTCACCACTTTTTAAAACTCTTCAAGTAGAACTGACTAGAATATTTTTCTCAGCTCAATTTCTCACCATGAAGGCAAGGGATGAGAAAATCTTTGAGTTTTGCCTTGCCCTCATGAAAGAGGATATAAATTTATATTGCTGGTGCTTTTCCAATCAAGAAACTCTATGCTTGTTATAGGCTTTCTGATACCCTATAACATAGTAGGGATTATTGTGGCTTTAAAGAAGAATGATTGCTTAAAAAGGCAGTTCCTGCTTCATATTCCCTTGAGAGAGAAACCAATTTCCAGGCAGACTACAAGCAATAATACCCAGAAAACAGAGACCAGTATAAGACAGAGTCCAAATGGCAGCACACCCAGATGCACAGTGATGGAAATGTTTGCATCCTCCAATTGCTTCACAGACAATTCATTTTACCACAGGAAGCAAGCTTGTTGTTCTTGGGCAGATTTTAACAGGTTGGAGATTAAGCTGAATTATTACTTGACACCAAATCAAAGAAGTAGAGAAACAAATCAAAATGTCTTGTCTTAAGAAACTAAGTTTTATGGGGAGAAGAGTCAGTAAGGCATTTCAAAAAGGAAGACTATACATAGCATTCTGAGTTATAGAAAAGTATTTATCTCAAGTGGCTTTCCTATTTGATTGTGTAGACACTTGAAGACATTTTTGGGGTCTACAGGTCTAACCTCAGAACTTTGAAAATGAATCCAGATCTTGGTTCCCAGACTGGTGGCCTTTCTTGTAAATGACAATCTCTCTGCACGTAAATTCTGAAATGAAATGAAGGGTCTAGGCACTTTGTACTAGAATTAAGTCAAATGGATAAATTAATGCAAGAAATAGTCTTCAGTGAGAAGGTGGTAGATATGATGACGAACACTGACCAGCTTAATAGGATCTAGAACAGTGGTTCTCAACCTATGGGTCATGACCCCATTGGAGGTTGTATATCAGATATCCTTCATATCAGATATTTATATTACAATTCATAACAGTAGCAAAATTACAGTTATGAAGTAGCAACAAAGCAATTTTATAGTTGAGGCATCACCACAACACAAGGAACTGTATTAAAGGGTTAAAGCATAAAGAAGGTTGAGAATCATTGCTCTAGAATCATCAGGGACAAACCTCTGACATGTCTGTGAGCTAGTGTCTTGATTAGGTTAATTGAGGTGGAAAAACCCACCCTTCAAGTAGACCACATCATTTCCTGAGATTCAGTCCTAGACTGCATCAAAACCAGAAGGCTATCTATTCAAGCTTCATTGCTGTGTACTTCCAGACTGTGGATGCAATATGACCAGCAGCTGCCTGCTCCTCCTGTCATGTCTTCCCCGCCATGATCCCCTCAAATGGTAAGTCACAATTCAATCCTTACACTTCTAAGTTGCATTTGTCAGAAAAGCATCTAATGCAGGAGCTGAGGTTAGAGAGGCAGACAGAGGGTAAAGACACCATTTCCCATGTAATCATTAGCATGCTATCTGTCATTCCAACCATCCTAGGAAACAGTACTGTTGTCACTTACAAATAAAAACACCATTGTTTTGAGAGGCTAATTCACTGAACATGCAGAGGAAGTAGAAATATGATTTAGACCTGAGTTTGTGCGATTCTTCCAAAATTAAACTACATACCAATTCTCAAACAATAATCAGTATGCTAAATTTTATCTCAGTAGCCACGACACAGGTTACATTGACTACAATTAAAATTAATAAAATATACAAGAAGATGAGATGGTCTTTCTAATTTTGTAAAATTTTCCTAAACTCTGCAAAGCAGCATGCCTTTCCTTTCCTCTCTGCCACAGAGTGAGCCTGGATGTAGTAAGTTGTGGAGCTTTTTTTCATGCAGTATGACCTGAGCTTTCTGGATTTGGTTCTCAATGAACCAAAAAAACCTTAGAACATTTTTTTTTTGTTTTTTTTTTTTTTGTTTTTTCAAGACAGGGTTTCTTTGTGTTGTTTTGGTGCCTGTTCTGGATCTTGCTCTGCAGATCAGGCTGACCTTGAACTCACAGAGATCCGCCTGGCTCTGCCTCCCAAGTGCTGGGATTAATTAAGCTCACCCTATCTTCACCTTTTAACACATCAAAATTTGTGACTGGACTAGGGGCAAGTTGGCTCTGAGCTGACAGTACGGGAGCAGGGTGTGGGTCTGGAAGACCTGAGCTTTTCCTTGAGTGGACACTGAATGACCACAGGTTCCATCTTAAGGGCTTATAACCTCTCTGTGTGACTGAAGCTCAGAATACAGTGATTCCCAAAAGAAAATGATTAAGAATGGGGAAGGGATGGTACAATCTGCAGCCTGAGATGCCTATTGGAGAAACGAAGGTTCCTTTCAGCTTCTTGGTGTTACATAAAAAGGAATATGTATTTTTCCCCTGATCCCATTATCTATCTATCTATCTATCTATCTATCTATCTATCTATCTATCTATATATATATTTGGAAGCCCCCAAATGATTTTTTCTCATGAGGAAGACTGAACAAAAAGTATGTCCTGGGGACTGGAGAGATGGCTCAGCGGTTAAGAGCACTGACTTCTCTTCCAGAGTTTCAGAGTTCAATTCCCAGCAACCACCTGATGGCTACCAACCACCCATAATGACATCTGGTGCCCTCTTCTGACCTGCAAGAACACATGCAGGCAGAATACTGTATACATAATAAATAAATAAATCTTAAAAAAAAAAAAAAGCCGGGCGGTAGTGGTGCACGCCTTTAATCCCAGCACTTGGGAGGCAGAGCCAGGCGGATCTCTGTGAGTTCAAGGCCAGCCTGAAATACCAAGTGAGTTCCAGGAAAGGCACAAAGCTACACAGAGAAACCCTGTCTCAAAAAACAAAAAACAAAAAACAAACAAACAAACAAACAAAATGTCCTAATGATCAGGAAAGAACATAAGCTTTTGCAGCCACACTCTGAGGGGACAAATTAGAATTTTTTTCTATAGCAACCAATCAATCCTTGGTGGATGAGCTAGGAATTGTTTTTCATGTGATTCTAGAGCATAGACATCTACCTGTGTTTCCAAGACTAAGCAACATAGAGTTGGATGGCTGCAGAACATGAATTTCCCCACAGACACAGTTCCTTCATATTTTTGCTATTATCTTTTGTAAATGTTTCACCTTTAAAATAAAAAGCAGCACAGAGACAAGAGTCTAACTGTTGACCCCCATCAGAAAGAAATCTTAGACCACAGACCTCTGCACCTGCCTTGAGATCTTTATTTAATTACTCTAAACGAGTCTTGAGGAGTCTTGGTAGGCTAATCAAGTGTGAGTCTGGCTTGTTTTTTTGAAAGTGCATGCTGTCTTTTGGGCAAAAGATAATTACACTACAAGTGCAGTGAGATAATAATGTAATACTACACATATTTGAGGCAGATACAAATATTTGCCATCTGCCATCTACTTTGCTTGTATTTTGTGGCATGCAATGATTTTGGCAGTGGGCACTATGGGGTTGTGGTAATGGCACAGATTCACAGAGAGACTGAGAAGGAAGGAAGTGGTGGACTGTAAGCCAGAACTTGATACACAACCGTAATTCATAAAACAACAAAGAAGGGAAGTGCCCCGGGGATGGGCCAGAACACAAACAAGGGCTAAGCATGAAAATGAAGATGACATGCACTGTGTGACCACAGAACAAGACAAGACAGAAATGTACTTAGAACCTGACTGGGGGAGCCCCAGTGTCAATTTTCAGACATGCATGCTTTATCCCCAGGGCAACAGTAAGTCATTGAAATGTTCTGGGTAGGAGACTCAATGATAGAGGGGGGGTCTTTAGGTAATTGAAAGAAATGTTCAGACTAAACTTAAGGGACTCATGTAGCTGGAAGTTTTCCTGTGTCCTTCCTGGTCCGCAGCCACTCAGACCCAAGTGAACATATAGAGGCTTATATTAATTAAAACTATTAGGCCATTAGTTCAAGGTCTACCACTGACTAGCTCTTACACTTAAACTCAGCCCATTTCTGTTAATCTATATGTTGCCATGGAACATGTGGCTTTATCTGTGTGCCATTACATGCTGCTCCCTGGACAGCAGGCTGGCGTCTCCTGACTCAGCCTTCCTCTTCCCAGAATTCTCCTTATCTGCTCGTTCCACCTATACTTCCTGCCTGGCTACTGACCAATCAGCATTTTATTAAACCAGTGTACAAAACCAAGAGTCCTTTTTTAAAAAGGACATGGCCTTAAGTGAAAGGCTTTTTAAAGTAGCAGTGCTCAATAAAATTAGGTGATAGAGATTCTGCACAAATCCTGCCTCCTACCCCCCCAAAAGACCTTAACTATTTTATTTTTGTTTCATTTGTGTGTGTGTGCGTGTGTGTGCGTGTGTGTGTGTGTGTGTGTGTGTGTGTGTGTGTGTGTGTGTGTGAGAGAGAGAGAGAGAGAGAGAGAGAGAGAGAGAGAGAGAGAGAGAGAGAGAGAGAATGTGTATCTGTGTGTTTGTATGCAGTTGCTCAAGAGGGCCAGAAGAAAGAGTTTGAGTCCCTGGAGCTAGAGTTATAGGCAGTTGTGAATCACTTGGTGTGGCTTCTAGGCACCAAACCCTAGTTCTCTGCAAGAGTAGCAAATGCTTTTAATTGCTTAGGTTTCTCTCTAGCTCCATAAATTCCTAAATTTCAATGTAACAGGATATTAAATACTTATTGCATATTGTTTTTAGGTTAAGAAGGCACAAAAGGTTTTACAGTAGAGATACATAGGGGCAAGTTCTCATTAAACAGGGGAAAGGAAAAAGTAGAGCTGGGTAGTGTTTCTGTAGGAAGGTGCTGGAGACAAGGGAGTTTGGGCACAGGGAAACACAGGGTAATGTGTGGAAGCCTGCAGTGGAGGGAGAACACTACTAGATGGTTTGATTGTCATGTGTGTACTCATGGGAGACGGTTCATGCAAGAGACAGAATAAGAACGTGTCTCTGAGACATTTGCTTCCCCCTCCCCTTTGTATTTCAGCTTTCTTCAGAAGGTCTCTCAATTACTGTTTTACATTCACACTGAAGGCCTATCACACAGCTGAATGACAGTCAATCCCAGAGTAGCTGAGGGAGTGTGCTCATGGAACCCTGTTATGGTGGCATCAGGAACAAAAACAAGGGCTCCATAGCACTGTGGAGATCTATGCAAAAATCTTAGCACATAAAGGTCTGCATAGGTGCTGAGGCACCTGAATCTCTAGAGTAGATTTTTCGTTTCCTGAGTCTACCTCACCCACTGACTAGCTAGAACATGATTTTAATAAATCCATTCAAGTTGATGATGAAGATTGACCATCGTACCTACAAACTCCAGACACCCTCCCATCTTGACTATCTCATTGCGCAGCTACAAGAGGTAAATGAATTCATGGAGCTACATAAAGATCCGGCTTACAGTAAGTTGTCACCTACTGTGAAGCTGTTGTCATTGTTCCTCATTGCTCCACATGCCCTTCATGCTTGTCTGGAACATACTAAGAATTTTTTTAGAAAGCTAAAGGAGTACAGTTTTCATGGGCTTATTTATCTATGGAAGCTTTTCAGAAAAGCCAAGTCAAAAGTCTTGAAATATTTGGGACTTGGTAAGTGTAGGAAGGTGGAAGAGCATAAAAGGATGAGGAGAGAGAATAATGCTAGGCTCAAGAGCAGAAATAATCAAAACAGCAATTGAAAGACAGGGGTCCATATGATTAAAGATGAGAGTGGGGAGTAAAGAATGAAAACTGGTCCATCGCTCCCATTTAGAGGTCACAGGCGACTTTTTAAATGATGAATATCTCAGCTTCCTCTTTCAGTGGCTATGAAAGCAGGACCTCATTTACACAGCAGAGCATAAAGTTCTAGTCTGTTCTATGCCTATTGGAATTGCAGTAGCTTTGTTCCATCCTTAGGAACATTTTGAAGACATATTCAAACAGTTTTCTGTGTTCTGTGGTTCAGAGGAGGAACTTCAAACAGGAAAGTTGACCTGTTGTTGAATATGGGAGACATTGCCACATGTGGCTGTTTTAATTTAGATTAAGCCCAGAGAATTAACACTTCATTTATTCAAGTGTTACTGGTCCCATTCCAAGTGCTTAGGAATCACAGGCAGCCAGTGCCTGCTGCTCTGCACTTAGAACATTTCCATCATCACCCTAAAGAACTCCCTCAATAAATAAGGTCCACATTGTATGCCTTGAGTGTATTCCATCATTAATTCCTTTATACTTTATCTGAATGAATACCACAAATTCCATCTATCCTATACTTTTCTCTGCGGTACTTCATTATAGGCAGTAAAAATGAAATTGATCTTCATATTTGATTAAACAAAGCATCAGTGTACATTGTATTTATCTTCTTTCCACTCTTCCCACAAGTAAAAGACATAGTTATCTACTCTAAATAAAAAAACAAATACAAAGTATTAAAAATTCTCATGGAGGTGGTGGTGCATGCCTTTAATTCCAGCACTTGGGAGGCAGAGCCAGGAGGATCCCTGTGAGTTTGAGGCCAGCCTGGGCTACAGAGTGAGTTCCAGGACAGGTGCAAAGCTACAGAGAGAAACCCTGTCTTGAAACACCAAAAAAAAAAAAAAAAAAAAAAACCAAAAAAATCTCATGGAAGAAGGCAGCTCAGAGCTGTGCCAGTGGAGATGGTGATGGAATGGATCTAGAGGTGGGGCAGAGAGAGCCAGTTCTAATGCAAAGCACCTGTTGCCTGTCCCTCCTTTTCAGTTACAAGAGTAGGTCCTTGAGTCAGTATAACCTTATACTATATTGCTTTTTCTTAAAATTTTTAACAGCAAAGATTATTGCTAATGAGCTGCCTCTTCAAAGTTAAACATTCAGCATTCTATACATCTCCTAAAGTACTTTGAAATATAAAGTATGTCAGCCACTGGTATATAACAAATCTTTGATGTGTACATCAACATATTTGAAGAAATGTATCTTTTAGAAAGAATCCAGCCAAGTAATTTAAGATTTAAGTAAAGTATGACTAGTCAAGTTGGAAAAATAATTCAATGTTAGCTTTTAAATTTCACTATGGATGGTGTGAAAAATGATATAATTTAAAATACCACCCACAATCCTAATGCCAATTTTTCAGCACCCTTCATTGCATTATCTATCTAGTGATCTATAAGTCTATCTGTCTATCTATCTATCTATCTATCTATCTATCTATCTGTCTGTCTGTCTGTCTGTCTGTCTGTCTGTCTGTCTGTCTGTCTGTCTTCCTTCTGTCTCTGTCTATCTATCCATCCATCTATCATCTACCTATCTACCTATCTATCTGTCTATCATACCGTCTATCTATCTACTTACCTATTTATCTGAAGTGCTGAGGATAGAATTCAGTTGCTTGTGCATGCCAGGCAAGCACTCTTCCACTGAGCTGCATTTCCATCCCTTAATATTAATTTCTACCCAAAGAGTAATTGACACCAAGTCAATTGCTTATTTCATATTACTTATAAAGCCTTTAGAATGTCTACTCACATAGAAGAGGTGTTTCAAGATTGAATATTATTTTTGCCTGCCTAATTGTGCAGGTCTATAAACTGACTTTAGGTGAGAAAAAGCAGGTGGACATCAGGGTTAGAGAGGATATGAGATGAAGATAGCTAGTCTCCAGCTTAAAGAATTACACATCAGACAGCCATCCCCTTACCACGTGCACAAGACATACAAAGTACGTACGTTTAATTTTGGTCTCTATTAAAGCATCTTTAAATCATAGAACTCAAAAATTCATTAGAAAGGCAGGAATAGCTGAAAGTAAGATTATCTCCTATTCAATAGATGGGGAAAAATCCAGTTCAGTTTGGGAGGTCAAAGAAGAAACTAAAGTTTTTTATGCAGTTGCCTTGAGCACTATTGTTAGGTTTTGCAAAAAAACTCAAAAAAGTTGTTTTTGTGAAAAAGCAAGAAACAGTTGGACTTGACTCTGTTGGCCTTTTGGCGTGCAAACCACTAAACTGCCTGACATTCTGGCTGCACATTTTGCAGCTGGGTAATCACTGGGGTCTGGGAGTCCTTACTATACTTAGTTCAGCTTGTGGGTTCCTTTTGAGACCAAGACAATGGAACTTATAATTAGCAAACTACTATAAGTCTAGAACTATGACACATGAATAGAATTCTTCCTTTTTCTCTTCCTTTCTACAGGGACAGGAGGTAAAAATAGAACAAGGAACTTGTAATATTTGCTCTTCCATTCACATCACCTTTAATAAAAATATAACCAAAGATGGAACTTGGCAAGAGTAATGTCCAGTAGGAGATGGGAGTGATTCTTGTTTTCCTCGGACACCTAAACTTTTTGACATGCAGGATTGAGTATGAGCCTGTCAGAGTGGAATTTGTTACCAAATGCCTTGCATTTACATTTCCAGTACAGGAGTTGTCTGGTTATTTATTTATTTTAATATTTTTATTTTATAATTAATTTAATTTTACATATCAGCTACAGATTTCCCTGTCCTCCCTCCTCCCACCTCCAGCCTTTCTCCCCCATCCCCCCCCCCCATTCCCACCTCCTCCAAGGCAAGATCTCCCCTAGGGAGTTTGATATTGAGACTATGATTGGAAAAAGCACAGGGACAAATAGCCAAACTAGTGGAAACACATGAACTGTGAACCAATAGCTGAGGAGCCCCCATGGAACTGGACCAGGCCCTCTGGATAAGTGAGACAGTTGATTAACTTGAACTGTTTAGGAGGCCCCCAGGCAGTGGAGCCGGGACCTGTCCTTGGTGCATGAGCTGGGTTTTTGGAACCTAGGGCCTATGCTGAGACACTTTGCTCAGCCTTGGTGTAGGAAGGAGGGGACTGGACCTGCCTCAACAGGAGTTGTCTGTTATTTGTGGTGATGTGTTCTAAGCCTAAGCAGATATGTGAAAAACAAGCACAGTACAAAACCCTACATAGGCGGTATGTATTTTCTTCTATGTCCTGAAGCATTTCACATAGCACCAACGTTAATCTGTCTCTCCCCTGCTGTGTGCCTGGGTATTTTTTTTGTTCCACTGCTTCTGCTCTCTGGACCTATTATTAAATAAAGCAAGGATCACGTGAATAAAGTACTGCCATACCATAATAGTCAGTCTGAGAAAGCTGAAGGCCACTAATTATTAAGTAGCAGGTAGTGTAGATAGCATGGATACTGCAAAAAAATAGATCATGTCCTAAGTGGGACCAACTAGTATGATAGGAGACCTCATCACACTACTTAGGAAAATGTACAATTTACAGTTTATGAGTTGTTTATTTATGGACTTTTTCATTGAATATTTTCAGACTGTAATTGATTGTAGGTAACAGAAACTTGGAAATCAAAATTGTGGATAAGGAAAGTCATTGTATCACAAATCGAGCTCAGAACTTTATTACTTTTCTGTCTTGTTACTAATTTCTGCTTCAGCTCATTGATGGATATCAGTTCAATATTTCAACAACAACAACAACAACACCCAGTTCAATTCCCAGTTCACAACCACCATGTGACCATGCATGCACTCCTGGAAATTAAGGATGGAACAGAAAAGTTCATTTAGCTTAATCTTGACTTATCTTTCCCTAATCCCCCTCCAATCCTGTCCCACCTGGAGTTCCCAAAGAAGTGTCTTGATTCTCCCTTCCCAGGCTCTTCCCTGCTCTGCTGTTTCATTTGCTATTTCCACGGGCAGGACTGCAGCTCCTTTCCCAGCCTTGGTCCATCACTGGCACCATCCAGCAAAATCTTTTGTCTTTCAAAGTTCAAGCAGTGTAATCAATTCTTCCTGCCTCATTTAGCAGAAAATTTCTTTTCTGCCTGTTTCATTTTATCCTGCTTTCTGAGTGTATGTGGCCTATTTTGCACAATTAAATGCATTTGAGATGGTTAAGCAGTCCTGAGGTGTCTGGACCATTTTTAAAAAGTGGTTTCCAGCTCCGTCTGTAGAGGTCTCTGTTTGTGATGAGGCAGTCATCTCCCTCTCCTTCCAGTCTGCAACCAGAGCCTCACATTTCCTCTTGGTGTAGACACAACTCTAAACCGAGCTTGTGTCATTCTCTTCTGAACTTTATTCCTCAGTGCTCTTAGATCTTCATACTTTTCCATGTCTTTCTACAACATGCAGTTTTGACTCAATTCTGCTAAAATGGCTTATTGATAATCCACCCAGGATATGTGATTCCTCTGTGAATCAGTCCAAGACCCTCTTTCCCCATTTCTCAGGCCATGTCTCATCTTCTTGCCTTCACCAAGAATCTTAACAAGAGATCTTATTAGCTGGGACACCACTCCTCTGCCTGTGATGGTTCCTCTAATACTTACTCATCTACTGACCTCACCTTACTCTTTAGCTCTAAATCCTTCCTTGTCTGTGTTGTATTAGAATTTGGCTCAGATCTATACCAAGGCTTTTCTTCCTCTACTGCAATAGTTCCTGAATAAATATGCTCTGTCCGTTTATCAACACAGCCCTGCTTGTTATTTCCCACTGTCCGAAAGGGGCATGGTCCTGTTAGTCATTTACAACTATAGACGTTATAACTCAGGGCCTCATGTTAGGTAGCCTTTCATCTTTCCACCATGCTACCCTTCTACAAAACAGTTCTAATGAAAAAAGAGCATCATCTGGACCATTTCATTTGATCTTCACAATACTGTTGGATAGGCTGAAGTTACCATCCTACGCTATTGAAGAAAATGAAATTCAAGGAGACAGAATGACTTGGCCATAGTGATGTAAAAAAGAAATAATATTTAAGTAAGAAATTCAGGACATTATCAGATACATATGCAACTCCACGCCTGAAGCTATCATTTCTATTTCATGGACAGCATAGGGTTGAAAAATGAGGGGGAAAGATAGTGTAGAGATCTCGTCTTCCTCACTATTTCCCTTTGCCCCTGCTCAGCAGAGAGGAAATAATCAAAACAGCTAACATTTATTGAGAGCTTGGTAAAAGGCAGGTGCTATATATAAACACCTTACCTGTAACTACCTCATTTGTCTCTCCTGATAGTGTTTATGAGGTGCTTATGACTACAGAGTACAGATGGGCGAAGGAGATTAGGAAATTAGTTTGCCCAAGGGGGAGTGAGCATTGAATCAACACCCATGTACTTTAAAGCCACATTTTTAACCTTGATGTCAGGGCTGTTCAAATTTTAGTGTGCCCATGAGTCACCTGGAGACACTGTTGACAGCAGCGTGTGACTCAGTAGAGCTGAATTGGGGTCAAAGATTCTGCATTGCCAATAAGCTTCTACCTGATGCTCCTTGGACCACACCTGAGTATTAGATTCCTTTTGTCAGTCCCTTAAAGGGTTGGATATTGTCACTCACGTGACTAGAGTTCCAGTTCCAGGGAGTATGAAGACAAGAGAGAAGAACCCCTGATTTTCTCGCTGAGTTAGTTCTGCTCTTCAGTTTTGTTCAGAGCAACCGAGTCATCCTCCATGATGGCTTGATGCCTCTGGCTGCAAACCAGACCTTCTCTGTTCTCTCAGAAGAATATCTGCAGTATGAAACATATGCAACAATATTCTAGGCAGTATTTAATGATGTCCATTACATACTGTAATTGTCCTTCTTCTGTCTGGACACAACCTTGTTTTTATTACAGTTTTTGTGTTCCACAGTGTCCCACCTTTGTTTATCAGGAATGAACATTTGTTCATAAAAATTACTCTAGCTCATGTGGTTTGTCATTAAGTATCCAGTCAAATGAAATTCATCGATAAAGAAATTAATAGAATATATTAGCTTCCTTTTCCAGTAGTGGGGATAAAACTTAGGCCCTGAACATGCTAGCTGACTGCTCCACAATTCAGCCATATCCCAGTTTTCTGGTTAAGCTGGAATTAAACTTAAACTAACTCTATACCCCAGCAGTTCTTGAAACTTCAATCCCCCTGCCTGACCTTCCTGAGTAGTTAGGATTATAGGCTAGTGTTTCCAGCTCAATCTATAACTTTTAAAGGTGAAGCTTCCCTTGTAAAAATTATTAGTTTATAAAATGGCCTTTGCTTTTTGTTTATTTTTGCTTTTACATTTTTAATTTATTAAAACTTTATTATTAAGAACTTAGGAGAAATAGTATATATCTCACACAGAAATGAACCCAAAGTCTATGCTGTAGATGTAACCGTCTTATTAAATAAGAAACACAGAGCCAATGCAAAGATGAAAGCCCGAGGTCAGAACTAAGAGCCTTACCCTTCACTCCTGTAGCTATCCTCTTCAGCCAAGAGACCTACTTCCTGTGTATTTGTCTTTATATAGACTTTCTGTTCTGCCTTCTCATTGGTTGTAAACCCAACCACATGACCTCCTTGTCACTGCCCGTCTGTACAGACCTCCAGGTCTTCTATGGTTGGTATTGAGATTAAAGGCGTGTGTCTTCATGCTGGCTGTATCCTTGCACACACAGAGATCCGCCTAGCTCTGCTTCCCAAGAGCTGGGATTAAAGGTGTGTGCCACCAACATCCAGCTTTTGCTATGGCTCTAATAGCTCTGACCCCTGGGCAACTTTATTTATTAACATACAAATCACATTTCAGTACAAATAAAATATCACCATATTTCCCCTTTTCTATTTTAATAAAAAGAAAAAAAGAAAAAGGTTATAACTAACACTATGCACCTCAGTGAGCTTTTGTATAGGCAGAACAGCCATGCTGAAGCTGTGGAACTTCACATAGGATCTTACACTTTCAGTATCAAATATATTCTTATATACTTATATACCACCAAACCATGTCAAAGTCAAACCAGAAAATCAATTAGCTTTATGTCCTCCCTCATGACTCAAGTATCTATTACCTGCATTCTGCCCTTCCTCAACACTAATACCCATTCTTTTTCTCCTTTCTGCATGCTATGCTGTACAAATATGTACATTTGTGTATATGTATATAGATTGTTTGTGCGTGCGTGCGTGCGTGCGTGCGGTGTGTGTGTGTGTGTGTGTGTGTGTTATAGGCTAGAATCTGCACATGAGGGAGAACATGTGGTTCATTATTCCATCATTTTCTGGCTACTGCAATGAGCTAGGTTCTGGGCTGGTTCCTGATGATAAATTTGGAAACCAAAATCCATAATTTCATAATTACACACTTACATACATACCATATCTTAAGACTCTGATTTTGATGTGTATGTATAGGATACTACAAAACAGCATTTTATTTAGTTGATTACATTTAGCTTACTCAGTTCTGTCTTTCTTTGTTCACTGATTCAGATGCTGTGATATGATGTGGTAATTAATTGTCACTTCCCAATATAAAATTTCATTACATACAGTTAGCCCCTGCAGATATTTGCTCTAAAATGTTCCCACCCACCCCCGACATGAAAAAAAAATCTCCCCTTAGATTTTGGAAAGTGAAAATGAATCAATTTTTGTTAAATTCATCAGCTTTGGATGAAATACAGATCCATGGCCACAATAGCAGGCTTTAATTGCTTTCATGTCTCCTTTAAATTAACCTTTAAACTTTGCATTCTGATCACAGATCATCTCCTCTCTCCAAATCT